>NW_028321603.1:0-16121 GCF_062004578.1 Staurois parvus | reverse complement strand
CTGCACGGTACATACCCCCCGCCCTCAACTGCCCCTCCCATCACCTGCCTCTGATCACGACCCCCCCCCATCACCTGCCCCTGATCATTGCCCCCCTCCCCCCATCACCTGCCCCTCCCCCATCGCCTGCCCCTGTTCACTGACCCCTCCCCCCCATCGCCTGACCCTGTTCACTGCCCCCTCCCCCCATCACCTGCCCCTCCCCCATCGCCTGCCCCTGTTCACTGACCCCTCCCCCCCATCGCCTGCCCCTGTTCACTGACCCCTCCCCCCCATCGCCTGCCCCTGATCACTGCCCCCCCCCCCCTCATCGCCTGCCCCTGATCACTGCCCCCCCCCATCGCCTGCCCCTGATCACTGCCCCCCCCATCGCCTGCCCCTGATCACTGCCCCCCCCCCATCGCCTGCCCCTGATCACTGACCCCCCCATCGCCTGCCCCTGATCACTGGCCCCCCCCCCCATCGCCTGCCCTGATCACTGCCCCCCCCATCGCCTGCCCCTGATCACTGCCCCCCCCATCCGCCTGCCCCTGATCCACGCCCCCCCATCGCCTGCCCCTGATCACTGCCCCCCCCATCGCCTGCCCCTGATCACTGCCCCCCCCCATCGCCTGCCCCTGATCACTGCCCCCCCCATCGCCTGCCCCTGATCACTGGCCCCCCCCATCGCCTGCCCCTGATCACTGGCCCCCCCCCATCGCCTGCCCCTGATCACTGACCCCCCCCCCATCGCCTGCCCCTGATCACTGACCCCCCCCCATCGCCTGCCCCTGATCACTGACCCCCCCCCATCGCCTGCCCTGATCACTGACCCCTCCCCCCATCGTCTGCCCCTGTTGACTGACCCCTCCCCCCATCGCCTGCCCCTGTTGACTGACCCCTCCCCCCATCGCCTGCCCCCTGTTGACTGACCCCTCCCCCCATCGCCTGCCCTGTTGACTGACCCCCTCCCCCATCGCCTGCCCCTGTTGACTGACCCCCTCCCCCATCGCCTGCCCCTGTTGACTGACCCCCCCCCCATCGCCTGCCCTGTTGACTGACCCCCCCCCCCCCATCGCCTGCCCTGTTGACTGACCCCCCCCCCCCCATCGCCTGCCCTGTTGGCTGACCCCCTCCCCCCATCGCCTGCCCCTGTTGACTGACCCCCCCCCCCCATCGCCTGCCCCTGTTGACTGACCCCCCCCCCCCATCGCCTGCCCCTGTTGACTGACCCCCCCCCCCATCGCCTGCCCCTGTTGACTGACCCCCCCCCCCCCATCGCCTGCCCCTGTTGACTGACCCCCTCCCCCCCATCGCCTGCCCCTGTTGACCTGACCCCCTCCCCCCCCATCGCCTGCCCCTGTTGACTGACCCCTCCCCCCATCGCCTGCCCTGTGACTGACCCCCTCCCCCCATCGCCTGCCCCTGTTGACTGACCCCTCCCCCCATCGCCTGCCCCTGTTAACTGACCCCCTCCCCCCATCGCCTGCCCCTGTTGACTGACCCCCCCCCCCCCCCCCATCGCCTGCCCTGCTGACTGACCACCCCCCCCCCATCGCCTGCCCCTGTTGACTGACCCCCCCTCCCCCCATCGCCTGCCCCTGAACACTGACCCCCTTCCCCCATCGCCTGCCCTGAACCCCTCCCCCCATCACCTGCCCCTGATCACTGCCCCCTCCCCCATCGTCAAATACTAACTGACTGCTATCCCCTGGAAGGACATCACATGACATCTGTTTCTGTCTCCCCCTCCAGTCCCGTGTCTGAAGATTCTGCTCAGTAAGGTTCTGGGGTTCGGGATCATCGCCGGCTCTGTGATGGGTGAGTCATCGCCCCCCCCCCGGTTCGCGGCCATTAATTTCCGACAATCCGACACCCTCCCCCGACACCCTCCTCCCCTCCCTCATAGATGAATCAGGGAGATCCCGGCACTGCATGTCCTCAGGTACACCTTCCCCTCCAGCAAGGAGAACAGTGACTAGTGCAGCCCACATATCACCAGCAGTCAGAGGCAGCAGTGCCTTAGATGACCTCACACTGCAGATGTACAGCTATGAGGATACAGAACAGGGGTGCCTAGGCACAGGAAGTGCAATGATTCAAGACTCTTACTGTTTAGGAAATGGCTTAATATTAGGCTTTTCTAGGTACAGGATGTTCCCCAGTATCAGGAGTGCCTAGGGACAGGAAATGCAATATCAGGAGTGCCCCAGTACAGATAGTGACCCAATATCAGAGTGCCTAGGGCACAGGAAGTGACCCAATATCAGGAGTGCCTAGGTACAGATAGTGACCCAATATCAGGAGTGCCTAGGTACAGATAGTGACCCAATATCAGGAGTGCCTAGGCACAGGAAGTGACCCAATATCAGGAGTGCCTAGGCACAGGAAGTGACCCAATATCAGGAGTGCCTAGGCACAGGAAGTGACCCAATATCAGGAGTGCCTAGGCACAGGAAGTGACCCAATATCAGGAGTGCCTAGGCACAGATAGTGACCCAATATCAGGAGTGCCTAGGTACAGATAGTGACCCAATATCAGGAGTGCCTAGGCACAGGAAGTGACCCAATATCAGGAGTGCCTAGGCACAGGAAGTGACCCAATATCAGGAGTGCCTAGGCACAGGAAAGTGACCCAATTCAGGAGTGCCTAGGCACAGGAAGTGACCCAATATCAGGAGTGCCTAGGCACAGGAGTGACCCAATATCAGGAGTGCCTAGGCACAGGAAGTGCACTACTATCTAAATGAGGAGTAACAGGTAAAAAGTACAAGTGTCGGGGTACGATGAACATCCATGGAATGTCTCCACTTCCTGGATCCAGTTGGGTATGCAGTGAGTGTAGGGAGTGCGGAGCTCAGACTGTGTGCCCCCCCCCCCCCCCAGTGCTGTGACCCCCTGTAACCCTTCCAGTCCCTCCTCCATGGACCGTCTGCCTCTCTTTCAGCCTGTCTTCCTCTGTCGCCCAGTAAAAGGTCCCACAGATCATCAAACTGCTGAGATCCGGCACCGCCGAGGGGCTGAGCTTCCACTCCGTCCTCCTGGAACTGCTAGCACTGACGGGACCATGGTGTACAGCATCACTCGCAGCTTCCCCTTCAGGTGAGACCCCTCCCCCACCACCACTGGGGGCTCCTGTATTGGGGGCTCTTCATTCAGGAGCAGCCGGATGACTCTGAGATCCTGGAAGTTTCCTCCACTGCTCCCTGTGTGTTCCATTGGGAAAGATGACCGCTCCATGGACTAATACCATCCTCCTCCTCTGTCCTAGTGCCTGGGGGAGGTCCTCTTCCTCCTCCTCCAGACTCTGATCATCGGATTCCTCATCCAGCACCTGGGGAGCCGCACAAACCTGGGTATGGTCCCTGACACTCCCCTCCATATTCTCTCCTCTCCTTGACACTCCCCACTGCTCTCTCTACCCTCCCTGGCGCTCCCCCCCGCTCACTCTCCTCCCCCTGACACTCCCCTCTGCTCTCTCTCCTCTGCCCTCCCTGGTGCCCCCCGCTCTCTCTCTCTTCTCCTCTCCCTGACGCTTCTCCCTGCTCTCTCTCCTCTCCCTGACTCGCTCCCCCCCCCCCCCCGCTATCTCTCTGACTCGCTCCCCCTCTGCTCTCTCTCCTTTCCCTGACTCGCCCCCCGCTCTCTCTCCTCTCCCTGACTCGCTCCCCCCTGCTCTCTCTCCTCTCCCTGACTCGCTCCCCCCTGCTCTCTCTCCTCTCCCTGACTCGCTCCCCCCTGCTCTCTCTCCTCTCCCTGACTCCTCCCCCCTGCTCTCTCTCCTCTCCCTGACTCGCTCCCCCCTGCTCTCTCTCCTCTCCCTGACTCGCTCCCCCCTGCCTTCTCTCCTCTCCCTGACTCGCTCCCCCCTGCTCTCTCTCTCCTCTCCCTGACACTCCCCTCTGCTCTCTCTCCTCTGCCCTCCCTGGTGCCCCCCCGCTCTCTCTCCTCTTCTCCTCTTTCCTGACGCTTCTCCCTGCTCTTCTCCTCTCCCTGACTCGCTCCCCCCCCCCCGCTATCTCTCTGACTCGCTCCCCCCTGCTCTCTCTCCTCTCCCTGACTCGCTCCCCTCTGCTCTCTCTCTCCTCTCCCTGACTCGCTCCCCCCTGCTCTCTCTCCTCTCCTCTCCCTGACTCGCTCCCCCCTGCTCTCTCCTCCTCTCCCTGACTCGCTCCCCCCTGCTCTCTCTCCTCTCTCTGACTCGCTCCCCCCTGCTGTCTCTCCTCTTCCTGACTCGCTCCCCCCTGCTGTCTCTCCTCTCCCTCACTCGCTCCCCCTGCTGTCTCTCCTCTCCCTCACTCGCTCCCCCTGCTGTCTCTCCTCTCCCTGACTCGCTCCCCCCTGCTGTCTCTCCTCTCCTCACTCGCTCCCCCTGCTGTCTCTTCTCTCCCTGACTCGCTCCCCCTGCTGTCTCTTCTCTCCTCTCCCTGACTCGCTCCCCCCTGCTCTCTCTCCTCTCCGCTCTCTGACTCGCTCCTCCCTGCTGTCTCTTCTCTCCCTCACTCGCTCCCCCTGCTGTCTCTTCTCTCCCTGACTCGCTCCCTCCTGCTCCTCTTCCTCTCCTCTCCCTGACACGCTCCCCCCTGCTCTCTCTCCTCTTCCTGACTCGCCCCCCCCCCCCCGCTGTCTCTCCTCTCCTCTCCCTGACACGCTCCCCCCTGCTCTCTCTCCTCTTCTGACTCCCCCCCCCCCCCCCCCCCCCCGCTGTCTCTCCTCTCCTCTCCCTGACTCGCTCCCCCCCTGCTCTCTCTCCTTTTCCTGACTCGCCCCCCCCTGCTCTCTCCTCTCCCTGACTCGCCCCCCCCTGCTCTCTCCTCTCCCTGACTCGCTCCCCCCTGTCTCTCTCCTCTCCCTGACTCTCCCCCCGCTCTCTCTCCTCTCCCTGACTCTCCCCCCCGCCTCTCCCCCCCCCCCCGCTCTTTCTCCTCTCCCTGACTCGCTCCCCTCTGCTCTCTCTCCTCTCCCTGACTCGCCTCCCCCCTGCTCTCTCTCCTCTCCTCTCCCTGACTCGCTCCCCCCTGCTCTCTCTCCTCTCCCTGACTCGCTCCCCCCTGCTCTCTCTCCTCTCTCTGACTCGCTCCCCCTGCTGTCTCTCCTCTTCCTGACTCGCTCCCCCCTGCTGTCTCTCCTCTCCTCTCCCTGACTCACTCCCCCTTGCTGTCTCTCCTCTCCCTCACTCGCTCCCCCTGCTGTCTCTCCTCTCCCTCACTCGCTCCCCCTGCTGTCTCTCCTCTCCCTGACTCGCTCCCCCTGCTGTCTCTCCTCTCCCTCACTCGCTCCCCCTGCTGTCTCTTCTCTCCCTGACTCGCTCCCCCTGCTGTCTCTTCTCTCCTCTCCCTGACTCGCTCCCCCCTGCTCTCTCTCCTCTCCGCTCTCTGACTCGCTCCTCCCTGCTGTCTCTTCTCTCCCTCACTCGCTCCCCCTGCTGTCTCTTCTCTCCCTGACTCGCCTCCCCCTGCTGTCTCTTCTCTCCTCTCCCTGACTCGCTCCCTCCTGCTCTCTCTCTCTCCTCTCCCTGACACGCTCCCCCTGCTCTCTCTCCTCTTCCTGACTCGCCCCCCCCCCCGCTGTCTCTCCCTCTCCTCTCCCTGACACGCTCCCCCCTGCTCTCTCTCCTCTTCCTGACTCCCCCCCCCCCCCCCCCCCCCCGCTGTCTCTCCTCTCCTCTCCCTGACTCGCTCCCCCCCTGCTCTCTCTCCTTTTCCTGACTCGCCCCCCCCTGCTCTCTCCTCTCCCTGACTCGCCCCCCCCTGCTCTCTCCTCTCCCTGACTCGCTCCCCCTGCTCTCTCTCCTCTCCCTCTCTCCCCCCGCTCTCTCTCCTCTCCCTGACTCTCCCCCCCCGCTCTCCCCCCCCCCCCGCTCTTTCTCCTCTCCCTGACTCTTTCCCCCCCGCTCTCTCTCTCCCTGACTCTTTTCCCCCCCCCCCGCTCTCTCTCCTCTCCCTGACTCTTTCCCCCCCCGCTCTCTCTCCTCTCCCTGACTCTTTCCCCCCCCCCCGCTCTCTCTCCTCTCCCTGACTCTTTCCCCCCCCCCCGCTCTCTCTCCTCTCCCTGACTCTTTCCCCCCCGCTCTCTCTCCTCTCCCTCTTTCCCCCCCGCTCTCTCTCCTCTCCCTGACTCTTTCCCCCCCCGCTCTCTCTCCTCTCCCTGACTCTTTCCCCCCCCCGCTCTCTCTCCTCTCCCTGACTCTTTCCCCCCCCCCCCCCCCGCTCTCTCCTCTCCCTGACTCTTTCCCCCCCCCCCGCTCTCTCTCCTCTCCCTGATTCTCTCCCCCCTGCTTCTCTCTCCTCTCCTGACTCTTTCCCCCCCCCGCTCTCTCTCCTCTCCCTGACTCTCCCCCCCCCCCCCCCCCCCGCTCTCTCTCCTCTCCCTGACTCTTCCCGCCCGCTCTCTCTCCTCCCCGACGCGCCCCCCCTGCTCTCTCTCCTTGACGCGCTCCCCCCCCCCTGCTCTCTCTCCTTGACGCGCTCCCCCCCTGCTCTCTCCTCTTCTCTCCCTGACTCCCCCCCCCCCCGCTCTCTCTCCTCATCCTGACTCTCTCACTCTCTCCCTCCTGCTCTCTCCCCTCGTCCTGACTCTCTGCCCCCTCCCTCTCTCTCTCTCCCCACTCCCTCTCTTCTTGCCTCTCCCTGCTCTCTCCCCCTCCCTGACTCACCCCCGCGCTCTCTTCTCCTCCAGGAATCCTGTTTCCTCGGTATATACTTCTCCATAGTAGCTGTCCCTGCTGTGTCCGGTTGTCCCCATGGCGGTGGTCACAATGCTCCAGGCCACGAATGTTCCGGCAATTATTATTAGTAGGGTGAGTACCCCGGAGTTCATTTCTTGTGTCCCTTTAAACCTGCAGTGGGGGAGGGGCCACCCACAGAATGGTAGGTAACGCCCACATTTCTCTTACAGCTTATCCAAGCAATGACTAACTACAAGAACGGTCACACGGGTCAGTTATCAGCCGTCACAGTAGCACTTTTATTTCTGGGCTCTCTGGCTCGAATATTCACCTCCATCCAGGTAAGAGAATGATTGCATTGTGTGTGGTGGGGGGGTATACTGGGTACTGCAACCGGGCTGTGTATTGGAGAGACGTGTGGCGGGAGGTGTCCCGGGCTGTGTGTTGGAGACGTGTGGCGGGAGGTGTCCCGGGCTGTGTGTTGGAGACGTGTGGCGGGAGGTGTCCCGGGCTGTGTATTGGAGAGACGTGTGGCGGGAGGTGTCCCGGGCTGTGTATTGGAGAGACGTGTGGCGGGAGGTGTCCCGGGCTGTGTGTTGGAGACGTGTGGCGGGAGGTGTCCCGGGCTGTGTATTGGAGAGACGTGTGGCGGGAGGTGTCCCGGGCTGTGTATTGGAGAGACGTGTGGCGGGAGGTGTCCCGGGCTGTGTGTTGGAGACGTGTGGCGGGAGGTGTCCCGGGCTGTGTGTTGGAGACGTGTGGCGGGAGGTGTCCCGGGCTGTGTTGTTGGAGACGTGTGGCGGGAGGTGTCCCGGGCTGTGTATTGGAGAGACGTGTGGCGGGAGGTGTCCCGGGCTGTGTGTTAAAGACGTGTGGCGGGAGGTGTCCCGGGCTGTGTGTTGGAGACGTGTTGCGCCGTGGTGGGGGGTGTACTGGCCACGTATTGGAGAAGTGTATCGGCCGTGTGTTGGGAGACATGTGGTGGGGGTGTACCGGGCCCACATGATGGAGACGTGTGGTGGGAGGTGTATTGTAGACGTGCGGTGTGAGGTGTATTGTAGACATGTGTCGGTGCGGTGTGAGGTGTATTGTAGACGTGTCGCGGTGCAGTGGGAGGCGCTCTGTAGACGTGTGGTGCTGTGAAAGATGTATTGTAGACATGTCGCGGTGGGAGGAGTTCTGTAGACGTGTCACGGTGCGGTGGGAGGAGTTCTGTAGACGTGTCCACGTTGCGGTGGGAGGAGTTGTGTAGACGTGTCACGGTGTGGTGGGAGGAGTTGTGTAGACGTGTCACGGTGCGGTGGAAGGAGTTCTGTAGACGTGTCGCGGTGCGGAGGGAGGCGTATTGTAGACGTGTTGCGGTGGGAGGTGTTCTGTAGACATGGTGCGGAGGGAGGCGTATTGTAGACGTGTCGCGGTGGGAGGTGTTCTGTAGATACTGGGTGGGGTGTACACCGCCTCTCTCATTTCTCCTTGCCGTTGTTTCCAGGAGACCGGAGACCATCTGATGGCCGTCACCTACATGGTCTCCTCGGCCTGCAATGGGCTGATCTTCTCTCAGCTGCTCTATTACTGGAACGTCGGATCGGCCGGAGAGAAGAAGAAGAAGAAGAGAAGCTGAGGGGGAGAGAGACTTCCGGAACCATTCCACTCCTATAAACCCCGCCCCCTTCCCCGCCGACCAATCATAGCTGGAATCCTGGGAATAAATTGCTGTGTTTTTATACCTGTGGCTCTGTGTTGGGGATTGTCTGTTTGCAGAGATTTGTAGATGTCACAGGAGTGCTGACTTACCTTTAAACAAGCTTTTAGCGGGATAAAAGGAAACTCCTCGTTTGCCGCGCAGCCGGTCCTGAAATCACGTCTTTATTCCTGTACATTACAGCTCCACGTTCTGCATGGGAAGGGGCGGAGATCTGACTTCTCTGTCACAGTTTCACTTTCACTTACAGGTTATCTCTATCCAGTAGGTGCAGCAGATGCATTATCTCATCTGCAGCTCAACTGATTGGCTCCTTGTGCTGTATTGATCACCATCACTGAGTATTACTTCTCATCACTGATACGGAGTATGTATTAGATTACTTATCACTGATACTGAGTTTGTATTGATCAATACATCAATATCAGTATCAGTGATAAATATTCAATACATACTCAGTGATGTGAACTAATCAATATATACTCAGTACTGGTGATCAATATAGACTCCTCATCAGTGATGTGAAGTAATCAATATATACTCAATACCGGTGATCAATACATACTCAGCATCAGGGATGAGAAGTAATCAATATATACTCAATACCGGTGATCAATACATACTCAGCATCAGGATGAGAAGTAATCAATATATACTCAATACCGGTGATCAATACATACTCAGCATCAGGGATGAGAAGTAATAAATTCGTACTCTGTGTCAGTGATCACTGATGCTGAGTATGTATTGATCACCGGTATTGACTATATATTGATTACTTCACATCACTGATGCTGAGTATATATTGATTACTTCACATCACTGATGAGGAGTCTGTATTGATCACCGGTATTGACTATATATTGATTACTTCACATCACTGATGCTGAGTCTATATTGATCACCGGTATTGAGTATATATTGATTACTTCTCATCACTGATGCTGAGTCTATATTGATCACCGGTATTGAGTATATTGATTACTTCTCATCCCTGATGCTGAGTATGTATTGATCACCGGTATTGAGTATATATTGATTACTTCACATCGCTGATGAGGAGTCTGTATTGATCACCGGTATTGACTATATATTGATTACTTCACATCACTGATGCTGAGTCTATATTGATCACCGGTATTGAGTATATATTGATACTTCACATCACTGATGCTGAGTGTGTATTGATCACTGATATAGAGGATGTATTGATCACCTCTTCTGAGTATGGGTAAGCACAGTGGCCAAATGGTTAGCACCTCCGCCTGGCAGTACTCGGGTTGGTTGGAATCCCAACCACCTGCCTAGAGTTTACATGTTCTCCCTCTGCCTGTGTGGGTTTCCTCCGGGTGCTTCGGTTTCCTCCCACACTCTAAGACATGCTGGGAGGTGAATTGGCTCCTGTCAAAATTGGTCCCTAGTATGTGTATGTATGCATGTGAGTTAGGGACCTTAGATTGTACGTCCCTCGGGGCGGGGACTGATGTGAATGTACAATATATATTGATGGCGCTATATAAGTACCTGAAATAAATATGTATAGATCACTTCTCATCACCTACAGTATACTGATTATGTATTGATCATCTATCGCCAATATTCAGTATGTATTCCCTGTCATCACTGATACTGGGTATGTAATATCCAAACCCCTTTGTGCCGATGTCCCACAAATATGCGGCCTCACAGAACCGGGCTTTGTTTCCATGGGGGTCGCATTTTTGCAATCCTGTCTTAGTAGTGGGAGTGCGCCCACACAGTGCGCTCCCAGCACAAAGACCGCGGTGTCGCTGAGAGTCCTGGGTCCCGTTCTAGCGATCGGGACCTGGGATTCCCGATTCCAGGTCACATGATCGCTGTGATAGCCTCTGATTGGCTATCACAGCGATCATGTGGTCAGTCACTGTACAGCTCGGCCTCCTTGTTTTTTTTTTTTTTCTCTATGAATGGAGGAGAGAGATACATTGTATCTTTCTAACTCCTGGCATAGATGGAAAAAAAACGTTAAAGAAAAGATAAATATTAAAAAAGAAAAAAATACCTAGATCAAGGTTTGATCTAGTTCAGTGCCGGGGTAAGTGTTTGGGTCGGGGCAAAGGTCAGGATTTTTAATTTTTTTTTTAAATTGTCAATGTGCTTTTGGTAAAAAAAAAAACCAAAAGAAAAAGGGCACTATTGTTTCTGGGCTGTACTCCGGGTACAAACTACACATAACATACACATACAGTCAGGTCCATAAATATTGGGACATCTACACAATTCTAACATTTTTGGCTCTATACACCACAATGGATTTGAAATGAAACGAACAAGATGTGCTTTAACTGCAGACTGTCAGCTTTAATTTGAGGGTATTTACATCCAAATCAGGTGAACGGTGTAGGAATTACAACAGTTTGCATATGTGCCTCCCGCTTGTTAAGGGACCAAAAGTAATGGGACAATTGGCTTCTCAGCTGTTCCATGGCCAGGTGTGTGTTATTCCCTCATTATGGGGAGGATAATGGATCGGAGGCTGATCCCGGCAGGATGGAATGGGGAGGATAATGGATCGGAGTCCGATCCATTATGCTCAATCCGCAGATCCGATCCATTCTGCGGGGATCGTCGGCATGCAACCTATACGGGCTCCACGAAAAGGTAACACTTGGTGACACCCCGTCCGATGATCCCCTCAGAATGGATAGAATGTGCGGATTGGAGAGCATAATGGATCGGACTCTGATCCATTATGCTCAATCCGCAGATCCGATCTATTCTGTGGGGATCATCGGAGGGCGTGTCACCAAGTGTTTCCGCACCGGGTGACACCAACCCTGGGGATGCCCCCGATATCAAGTTCACTTTCCACATTCCACACTGTCTCTTCAGTGCTTTCATTGTGTTCCAACACGCCCATCCTCTCCACGTCTCACCCCTTGGGAACTGACACCGGTTGTGTCCTCTCCACGTCTCACCCCTTGGGAACTGACACCGGTTGTGTCCTCTCCGCGGCTCACCCCTTGGGAACTGACACCGGTTGTGTCCTCTCCGCGGCTCACCCCTTGGGAACTGACACCGGTTGTGTCCTCTCCTTACATGTTATTTATGACCCAAAAATATAATAAAAGGTAATAAAAACTGTGTGTCCCCTTTAAATTGAATCCCTTGGGCTCAACATTCTATTTTTCTCCACCACTGTAAGAGCCGTTAGGTCCCCTTTAAATGTGATCCTCTGTCCAGCAGGCTCCTTGTATCCTCCGCTCCTGCAGGATTATAGCATTGGAGGAAAGACATAACCTACGTAGTGCCCCGCTGTATGAGACCATCCAATCACCACTGAGTACTGGAGGTTAGTCCTCCTCCTCCATGGGACTGTATATACACGGCTCAAAAAACATGAAAGGAAGACTCTGAAAACCCATCAGACCTCAATGGGGAGGAATCTCCTGCTGGATCTCTATACTGACATGGACGGGGGATGGGTGAGGAACGTAAGGACGCCCCATCATTGGATGGAAATGACAATGATCGACTTACAGAGGACTGAATTCAAAGACACCCCGAAAATCAAAGTGAAGAAATGATGGAGCAGGCGAGTCCATGTTGGTGAAATGTCATTGCAGCAACTCAGAATGGTCCCCAGTAGTCTGTGTGGCCCCCACGTGCTTGTATGCATGCCTGACAACGTCGGGGGAGGGTCCTAATGAGACCACGGATGGTGTCCTGGGGGATTTCCTCCCAGATCTGGACCAGGGCATCACTGAGCTCCTGGGCAGTCTGAGGTGCAACATGATGGCATTGGATGGACCGAAACATGACATCCCAGAGGGGTTCTATTGGGTTTAGGTCAGGTGAGCGTGGGGGCCATTCAATGGTATCAATTCCTTCATCCTCCAGGAACTGCCTGCATACTCTCCCCACATGAGGCCGGGCATTGTACCAGGAGGAACCCAGGACCCACTGCACCAGGAGGAACCCGGGACCCACCGCACCAGGAGGAACCCAGGACCCACCGCACCAGGAGGAACCCAAGACCCACTGCACCAGGAGGAACCCAAGACCCACTGCACCAGGAGGAACCCAGGACCCCCTGCACCAAGAGGAACCCAGGACCCACTGCACCAGGAGGAACCTAAGACCCACTGCACCAGGAGGAACCCAGGACCCACTGCACCAGGAGGAATCTAAGACCCACTGCACCAGGAGGAACCCAGGACCCACTGCACCAGGAGGAACCCAAGACCCACTGCACCAGGAGGAACCCAAGACCCACTGCACCAGGAGGAACTCAAGACCCACTGCACCAGGAGGAACCCAGGACCCCCTGCACCAGGAGGAACCCAGGACCCACTGCACCAAGAGGAACCCAGGACCCACTGCACCAGGAGGAACCTAAGACCCACTGCACCAGGAGGAACCCAGGACCCACTGCACCAGGAGGAATCTAAGACCCACTGCACCAGGAGGAACCCAGGACCCACTGCACCAGGAGGAACCCAAGACCCACTGCACCAGGAGGAACCCAAGACCCACTGCACCAGGAGGAACCCAAGACCCACTGCACCAGGAGGAACCCAAGACCCACTGCACCAGGAGGAACCCAAGACTCACTTCACCAGGAGGAACCCAGGACCCACTGCACCAGGAGGAATCCAAGACCCACTGCACCAGGAGGAACCCAGGACCCACTGCACCAGGAGGAACCCAGGACCCACTGCACCAGGAGGAACCCAAGACCCACGGCACCAGGAGGAACCCAAGACCCACTGCACCAGGAGGAACCCAGGACCCACTGCACCAGGAGGAACCCAGGACCCACTGCACCAGGAGGAACCCAAGACCCACAGCACCAGGAGGAACCCAGGACCCACTGCACCAGTGTAGGGTCTGACAATGGGTCCAAGAATTTCATCCCGATACCTAATGGCAGTCAGGATGCCATTGTCTAGCCCAGCATTTCTCAACCAGGGTGCTGCGGCACCCCAGAGTCCTCAGGGGTGCCGCAGGAAAATTGCCACAAATTCCCCAATCCATGCCAAATAGATTGTTCTCGCCACCAGTACTGTATTTTCTTTAGAGGTGTGCCGGAAGCTCTGCAGGCAACCCGCCCGCGTCCTGCCAACTGATGATGTCATCACAGCCCATGTGGCTTTCTGGGAGTACGTGTGGCTATCGGTCTGCCCTATCTGCAGTGGTGGGCAGCGCTCTTCTGTTGGCAGCTGAGGTGGTACACGCTGGCGTGTGAGAGGGCTGAGAAGACACGGAGAAGGAGAACACACTGATATGTGCTGCGTATGAGCTGAGGGAGGTACATACTATCTGTGATAGCAGCAGACGTGATGATTGCAAATGTGGTGATTGGTGTTCATGTAATCAAGTCCAGATATATATATATATACACGCACATACATACACACACATGTAATTGCAGTCTCTGACATACATACAGTTGCAAGAAAAAGTATGTGAACCCCCTGGGATAACGTGGAGTTTTGCATGAATTGGGCATAAAATGTGCTCTGAACGTCATCTAAGTCACAACAATAGAAGAACACAGTCTGCTGAACATAATACTACACAAACATTAGATGTTGCCATGGTTTAATTGCACATAACATGTAAACATTCAGAGTGCAGGGAGGAAAAAGTATGTGAACCTTTGGACTTAATAACTGGTTGACCCTCCTTTGGCAGCAATAACCTCAACCAAACATTTCCTGTAGTTGCAGATCAGACCTGCACAACGATCTGGAGTCATTTTGGACCCTCCTCTTCACAAAACTGTTTCAGTGTAGCAATATTCTTGGGATGTCTGGTGTGAATCGCTCTCTTAAGGTCATGCCACAGCATTTCAATCGGGTTGAGGTCAGGACTCTGACTGGGCCACTCCAGAAGGCGTATTCTGTGCTGTTGCAGCCATTGTTTTGTTGAATTACTTGTATGCTTTGGGTCATTGTCCTGTTGCATCACCCATCCTCTGCGGAGCTTCAGTTGGCGGACAGATGGTCGTACGTTTTCCTGCAAAATGTCTTGATAAACTCTGGAATTCATTTTCCCATCAATGACAACAATCCGTCCAGCCCTGAGGCAGCAAAGCAGCCCCAAACCATGATGCTCCCTCCGCCATGTTTCACAGTGGGGATGAGGTTTTGATGTTGGTGTGCTGTGCCTTTTTTTCTCCACACATAGTGTTGTGTGTTCTTCCCAAACAACTCAATCTTGGTTTCATCTGTCCACAGTATATTTTGCCAGTAGTGCTGTGGAACATCCAGGTGCTCTTTTGCAAACTTCAAACGTGCTACAATATTCTTTTTGGACAGCAATGGCTTCCTCCGTGGTGTCCTCCCATGTACTCCATTCTTGTTTCATGTTTTCCTTATTGTAGATGTGTCAACAAAAATGTTAGCATGTGCCAGAGATTTCTGTAGGTCTTTAGCTGACACTCTGGGATTCTTCTTTACCTCATGCAGCATTCTGCGCTGTGCTCTTGCAGTCATTTTTACAGGACGACCACGCCTAGGGAGAGTAGCAACAGTGCTAAACTTTCTCCATTTGTAGACAGTCTGTCTTACCGTGGACACATGAACATCAAGGCTTTTGGAGATACTTTTGTAACCCTTTCCAGCTTCATGCAAGTCAACAATTCTTGATCGTAGGTCTTCTGAGAGCTCTTTTCTGCGAGGCTTGGTTCACATCAGACAGTGCTTCTTGAAACCAGTAAACCCAAAACAAGGTGTGTGTTTTTTAAGGGCAGGACAGCTGTCAGCAACACATCCAATATCATCACACTGATTGGAGTCAAGGTTGGCTCACTCCTGGCTCCCATTAGCTCTGGGAGAAGTCATTAAGCTAGGGCCTCACATACTTTTTCCTCCCTGCACTGTGAATGTTTACATGTTATGTGCAATTAAACCATGGCAACATCTAATGTTTGTGTAGTATTATGTTCAGCAGACTGTGTTCTTCTATTGTTGTGACTTAGATGACGTTCAGAGCACATTTTATGCCCAATTCATGCAAAACTCCACGTAATCCCAAGGGGTTCACATACTTTTTCTTGCAACTGTACATGCACACATTATATATAATTTTTGTTTTCTTGTTAGGAGAGATTTCACTTTATGTTTCTCTTCTCTAGTTGTATATTGTGTTGGTGTCCTATGAGGCCTATAAAGGTCCCAGAGAAGCAGGGGTACCCGTGAAACGCGTTGACGTCACATCGATCATATCAGACTTACAGCGGGGGATGGGATGCCGAGACGTTGTGACATCTTTTGTAATAAAGTTGGTTTTATCTTTTCACTTGTGTCCGTGTTCTATTAGAGGCATGAACATACAACGTCCCCATACAAGAAATGTTCTTTGTATTCGACACCCCCATACCGTACACCCAGCGCCTGACACCTCCATACCGTACACCCAACGCCTGACACCCTCATACCGTACACCCAGCGCCTGACACCCTCATACCGTACACCCAGCGCCTGACACCTCCATACCGTACACCCAGCGCCTGACACCTCCATACCGTACACCCAGCGCCTGACACCTCCATACCGTACACCCAGCGCCTGACACCCCCATACCGTACACCCAGCGCCTGACAACTCCATACCGTACACCCAGCGCCTGACACCTCCATACCGTACACCCAGCGCCTGACACCTACATACCGTACACCCAGCGCCTGACACCTACATACCGTACACCCAGCGCCTGACACCTCCATACCGTACACCCAGCGCCTGACACCTCCATACCGTACACCCAGCGCCTGACACCTCCATACCG
>NW_028321602.1:35000-60268 GCF_062004578.1 Staurois parvus | reverse complement strand
TCTTCTCCTCTCCTTATCTCCATCTCTCTCTCTTTTCTTCCTCTCCCTCACCTTCTCCTCTCCTTCTCTCCCTATCCTTCTCCTCTCCTCTGCCTTTTCCTCTCCTCTCCCCTCCTCTCTTCTACCTCTTCCTCTCTTCTCATCTACTTTCCTATCCTATCCCTCTCCTCTCCATTTCCTCTTCTCTCCTCTCCTTCTCCTCTCCTCTTTTCTCCTCTTTTCTCCTCTTCCTCTTCCTCTCCTCTTCTCTACCTCTCCTCTCCACCTCCTATCCCTCTCCTCTCCTTTCTCTCCTCTCCCTCTCCTCTCCCAATCTCTCTCCTCTCCCTTTCATTCTCCTCTCCTCTCTTCTCCTCTCCCTCTCCTCTCTATCTCCTCTCTTCTCCTCTCCCAATCTCTCTTCTCTCCTATCCTCTTCTCCTCTCCCTCTCCCTCTCTCTCCTCTCCTCTCCTCTACCTCTCCCTTTCCTCTCCTCTCCTCTCCACTCCCTCTCCTCCTCTTTCTCTCTTCTCCTCTCCTTATCTCTCTCTCCCCTCTCCACTCCCTTTCCATCACCCTCTCCTCTCCCTCTCCTCTCCCAATCTATCTACTCTCCCTTTCCTTCTCCTCTCCTCTCTTCTCCTCTCCCTCTCCTCTCCCTCTCATCCTCTCCCAATCTCTCTTCTCTCCTATCCTCTTCTCCTCTCCTCCTCCTCTCCTCTTTCTCTCTTCTCCTCTCCTTATGTCTCTCTCTCTATTTCTCTCCCCCCCCCCCCCCTCTCCACTCCCTTTCCATCTAACTCTCCTCTCCCGCTCCTCTCTTTTCTCCCCCTCTCCTCCCCTCTCTTCTCTTCTCCTCTCCCCCTCTCCTCCCCTCTCTTCTCTTCTCCTCTCCTCTCTCTTCTCCCCTCCACCAGTTGCTGCCCCCCTCTCCTCCTCCCTTTGCAGTAAGCCCAGCATCTCCCCCCCCCCATTCCTCTCTGGTGTCCGGTGTGTTCGCCCCATCCTCCTCACCCTCCTCCGGTAAACCGGATCATCCTCATCCCCGGCCTCCCGGGGGGACCGGCTCTCCCCTCCACCCTCATCCTCCCAGCAGCCAATCAGAGGCGGAGGTAGCCTCCCCGCGCTCTCCCGGAGATCTCAGCTGCGGATGCTCAGCCCCGGGGTTGCCATAGGTACGGGTTGTCATTAGCAACCGGGGAGCCCGTCCGCCCAGGCGCCGGAGAATGCGGGTCTCAGCGGAGACGGCAGCGGTGAGGAGGCGGAGGAGAAGCCGGGAGAGGCGGCAGTGACCGGGGAGGACGGGGAGGGAATGTCGGACTTCTTCATCAACAGGTAAGACGGAGGCTGGAGGAGGGGAGAGCCGCATCAACCCGATGTCTGCATGGAGGATGTACGAACCCTGCCATCGCATGGAGGGGGCACGACTGCCGGAGCAGCCAGCATGGCACACATAATGGGGGACCCCAGTACTGGGACTAAGAAAGGCTGGGAGGATGGGGACCCCAATACTGGGGCTGGGAGGATAGGAACCCCAATACTGGAACTGGGAGGGGCTGGGAGGATGAGGACCCCAATACTGGGGCTGGGAGGATAGGAACCCCAATACTGGAACTGGGAGGGGCTGGGAGGATGGGGACCCCAATACTGGGGCTGGGAGAGTCTGGGAGGATGAGGACCCCAATACTGGGACTGGGAGGATGGGGACCCCAATACTGGGACTAAGAGATGCTGGGAGGATGAGGACCCCAATACTGGGACTAAGAGATGCTGGGAGGATGGGGACCCCAATACTGGGACTAAGAGATGCTGGGAGGATGAGGACCCCAATACTGGGACTGGGAGAGGCTGGGAGGATGGGGACCCCAATACTGGGATTAAGAGAGTCTGGGAGGATGGGGACCCCAATACTGGGACTAAGAGAGGTTGAGAGGATGAGGACCCCAATACTGGGACTGGGAGGATGGGGACCCCAATACTGGGACTAAGAGATGCTGGGAGGATGAGGACCCCAATACTGGGACTGGGAGGATGGGGACCCCAATACTGTGACTAAGAGATGCTGGGAGGATGAAGACCCCAATACTGGGACTAAGAAAGGCTGGGAGGATGGGGACCCCAATACTGGGACTAAGAGAGGCTGGGAGGATGGGGACCCCAATACTGGGACTGGGAGGGGCTGGGAGGATAGGAACCCCAATACTGGGACTAAGGGAGGCTGGGAGGATGGGGACCCCAATACTGGGACTAAGAGAGGATGGGGACCCTAATACTAGGACTGGGAGAGTCTGGGAGGATGAGGATCCCAATACTGAGACTGAGAAAGGCTGGGAGGATGGGGACCCCAATACTGGGACTAAGAGATGCTGGGAGGATTAGGACCCCAATACTGGGACTAAGAAAGGCTGGGAGGATGAGGACCCCAATACTGGGACTGGGAGAGGCTGGGAGGAAAGGAACCCCAATACTGGGACTAAAAGAGGCTGGGAGGATGGGGACCCCAATACTGGGACTAAGAGAGGCTGGGAGGATGGGGACCCCAATACTGGGACTGGGAGGGGCTGGGAGGATAGGAACCCCAATACTGGGACTAAGAGAGGCTGGGAGGATGGGGACCCCAATACTGGGACTGGGAGGACGAGGGCCCTAATACTGGGACTGGGAGTGGCTGGGAGGATGGGGACCCCAATACAGGGACTAAGAGAGGATGGGGACCCTAATACTAGGACTGGGAGAGTCTGGGAGGATGAGGATCCCAATACTGAGACTGAGAAAGGCTGGGAGGATGGGGACCCCAATACTGTGACTGGGAGGACGAGGGCCCTAATACTGGGACTGGGAGGGGCGGGGAGGATGGACTGGGAGAGGATAGGGTGAGTGGTACCCTAATATTAGTATAGGTTGGAGAGAGGCTGGGATGAGTAGTACCCTAATAGTGCAGTGTGGGGGGAGGCTGGGATGAGTGGTACCCTAATACTAGTACAGGGTGAGGAGAGGAAGGGAGGAGTGGTACCCTAATACTAGTACTTGGTGGGGAGAGGCTGTGATGAGTAGTACCCCAATATTACAGGGTGGGGGGAGGTGGGTATGAGTGGTACCAAATTACTAGTACAGGGTGAGGAGAGGCAGGGATGAGTGGTACCCTAATACTAGTACAGGGTGGAGGAGAGGTTGGGATAAGTGGTACCTTAATACTAGTACAGGGTGGGGGGAGGCTGGGATGAGTGGTACCCTAATACTAGTACAGGGTGAGAAGAGTCTGGGATGAGTGGTACCCTAATACTAGTACAGGGTGGAGGAGAGGTTGGGATAAGTGGTACCTTAATACTAGTACAGGGTGGGGGGAGGCTGGGATGAGTGGTACCCTAATACTAGTACAGGGTGGGGGGAGGCTGGGGTGAGTGGTACCCTAATACTAGTACAGGGTGAGAAGAGTCTGGGATGAGTGGTACCCTAATACTAGTACAGGGTGGAGGAGAGGTTGGGATAAGTGGTACCTTAATACTAGTACAGGGTGGGGGGAGGCTGGGATGAGTGGTACCCTAATACTAGTACAGGGTGGGGGGAGGCTGGGGTGAGTGGTACCCTAATACTAGTACAGGGTGAGAAGAGTCTGGGATGAGTGGTACCCTAATACTAGTACAGGGTGGGGGGAGGCTGGGGTGAGTGGTACCCTAAAACTAGTACAGGGTGGGGAGAGGTTGGGATGAGTGGTACCCTAAAACTAGTACAGGGTGGGGAGAGGTTGGGATGAGTGGTACCCTAATACTAGTACAGGGTGGGGAGAGGCTGGGATGAGTAGTACCCCAATATTACAGGGTGGGGGGAGGTGGGTATGAGTGGTACCAAATTACTAGTGCAGGGTGAGGAGAGGCAGGGGTGAGTTGTACCCTAGTTCTAGGACAGGGTGAGGAGAGGTTGGGATATGAGTGGTACCCTAATACTAGTATAGGGTGGAGGAGAGGCTGGGATGAGTGGTACCTTAATACTAGTACATGGTGGGGAGAGGCTGGGGTGAGTGGTACCCTAATACTAGTACAGGGTGGGGAGAAGCTGGGATGAGTGGTACCCTAATACTAGTACATGGTGGGGAGAGGCTGGGGTGAGTGGTACCCTAATACTAGTACAGGGTGGGGAGAAGCTGGGATGAGTGGTACCCTAATACTAGTACATGCTGGAGAGAGGCTGGGATGAGTGGTACCCTAATACTAGAACAGGGTGGAGGAGAGGCTGGGATGAGTGGTACCTTAATACTAGTACAGGGTGGGGAGAGGCAGGAATGAGTGGTACCCTAATACTAGTACAGGGTGGGGAGAGGCAGGAATGAGTGGTACCCTAATACTAGTACAGGGTGGAGGAGAGGCTGGGATGAGTGGTACCCCAATACTAGTACAGGGTGGGGAGAGGCTGGGATGAGTGGTACCCTAATACTAGTACAGGGTGGGGAGAGGCAGGGATGAGTGGTACCCTAATACTAGTACAGGGTGGGGAGAGGCAGGAATGAGTGGTACCCTAATACTAGTACAGGGTGGAGGAGAGGCTGGGATGAGTGGTACCCCAATACTAGTACAGGGTGGGGAGAGGCTGGGATGAGTGGTACCCTAATACTAGTACAGGGTGGGGAGAGGCTGGGATGAGTGGTACCCTAATACTAGTACAGGGTGGGGAGAGGCTGGGATGAGTGGTACCCTAATACTAGTACAGGGTGGGAAGAGGCAGGGATGAGTGGTACCCCAATACTAGTACAGGGTGGGAAGAGGCAGGGATGAGTGGTACCCCAATACTAGTACAGGGTGGGGAGAGGCTGGGATGAGTGGTACCCTAATACTAGTACAGGGTGGGAAGAGGCAGGGATGAGTGGTACCCCAATACTAGTACATGGTAGAGGAGAGGCTGAAATGAGTGAAATGAGTGGTACTCTAATACTAGTACACGGTAGAGGAGAGGCTGAAATGAGTGAAATGAGTGGTACCCCAATACTAGTACAGGGTGGGGAGAGGCTGGGATGAGTGGTACCCTAATACTAGTACAGGGTGGGGAGAGGCAGGGATGAGTGGTACCCTAATACTAGTACAGGGTGGGGAGAGGCAGGAATGAGTGGTACCCTAATACTAGTACAGGGTGGAGGAGAGGCTGGGATGAGTGGTACCCCAATACTAGTACAGGGTGGGGAGAGGCTGGGATGAGTGGTACCCTAATACTAGTACAGGGTGGGGAGAGGCTGGGATGAGTGGTACCCTAATACTAGTACAGGGTGGGAAGAGGCAGGGATGAGTGGTACCCCAATACTAGTACATGGTAGAGGAGAGGCTGAAATGAGTGAAATGAGTGGTACTCTAATACTAGTACAGGGTGGGGAGAGGCTGGGATGAGTGGTACCCCAATACTAGTATAGGGTGGAGGAGATGCTGGGATGAGGTAAGTACAGGTACATTCCGGCGCCTGTATGAGCCGACTTGTCACAGTTAGCTCTAATTGTTGCAATCAGTTCAGATCACTTTACTGCAGAACATTAACTGCTTCTGTCCCATAGACGTTGACAAAGTCCAAGCTACTGCACCTGGTGAGATCCTTCCATGTATGTCTGTTGGTAGGTTCTGCCTTCTCTGTAATTTCCCAACCAATAGGAATCATTTTACTCATGCACCCCCTTGGATATGAAGTCCCATTATAGAGGGGGGTTCCAGCGTAGGTCCCCTTAGGATAGTGCCAGGAATGCCATATCCCATGCAACCAAATGGAGGTGAGCCCCTGGATACAAATCCTTGAATGGTACGTAAGTGACCTTGGAGCTCAATGGCCTACATTTTGAAGCTCTCCACAAAGACCCTGGAGATGAAGGTCAACCAGGGGTGGACTGACCACTCATGGGGCCCTGGGGCAATAGGGGATCATGGGCCCCCTGTGTCCTTGCACAAACTCAAAAAAGCCTACGAAAAAGGTACCAGGGGCATCTCATGGTGCCCCCTTCTGACCCCGGGCCCTCGGGCAGTGCCCGAGTCTCCAAATGGTCAGTCCACGCCTGTACGTAAGAGACCTTTGAGCTCAATGGCCTACATTTTGAAGGTCTCCACAAAGACCCTGGAGATGAGGGTCAACCAGCTTGGGAGGTCTACGGAACGTCGAAGGAACACCAACACAAGTCAAAAATGTATTTCATTAGTTCCACAAACGACAACAGGGTAACACAAGGCAGCCAACATGTTCTGGAAGCCAAACAATCCCCCTTCATCAGGGCTCTAACAGGAATTTAGTATCCGAAGGACTCAGAATTAAAAATCCGAAGGTATCAACCAGAACCAGGAGGGTGAAGATTGAGTGGGCGCCTATATAGAATGGCAGCACAGGTTTCCATGCAACCGTCTGTCTGTATGGGAGTTATTTCACCACTTGACCATTAGAAGCTTTTACCCTCTTCACAACTAGGGCATTTTTTTTTTTTTTGCTGATCAGCACTGCGCTACTTTAACTGACAATTGTGCGGTCATGCAACACTTTACCCAAATGACATTTATATCATTTTATTTCACACAAATCGAGCTTTCCTTTTGGTGGTATTTGATCACCACTGGGGGTTTTTTTTTTAAATGTTTATTCTATGAATGAAAAAAGACTAAAAGCTTTGAAAAGAAAAACATAATTTTCTACTTTCTGTTATCCAATAAAATCACATTTCTGTGTAACTTTAGGCCAAAATGTATTCTGCTATAATCCTAATAATTGTATGTTAATTGTTTTTTGTGAAGGGTACGGCATCCACAAATGATGGGATATATCCTGGAATCTACGTAGATATAGACGCTATACTAGTAGTGGCTTATAGTGGGATTGTGATAGTGTGGTGGGAAATCTGGCGCTAGAGATACTAATACTGTGATTATACTGCACACTGGCTCTGTACTAATGACACTGACTGAGAGGGACGCCAACTGACCAGGGAGACTGGATATCGTGAATGCAGGGTCCGGGGAGAGCGGATATAGTGAATGCAGAGTCCGGGGAGAGCGGATATAGTGAATGCGGGGTCCGGGGAGAGCGGATATAGTGAATTCGGGTCCGGGGAGAGCAGATATAGTGAATGCAGGGTCCGGGGAGAGCGGATATAGTGAATGCAGAGTCCGGGGAGAGCGGATATAGTGAATGCAGGGTCTGGGGAGAGCGGATATAGTGAATGCAGAGTCCGGGGAGAGCGGATATAGTGAATGCAGGGTCCGGGGAGAGCGGATATAGTGAATGCGGGGTCCGGGGAGACCGGATATAGTGAATGCAGAGTCCGGGGAGAGCGGATATAGTGAATGCAGGGTCTGGGGAGACCGGATATAGTGAATGCGGGGTCCGGGGAGACCGGATATAGTGAATGCAGAGTCCGGGGAGAGCGGATATAGTGAATGCAGGGTCTGGGGAGACCGGATATAGTGAATGCAGGGTCCGGGGAGAGCGGATATAGTGAATGCAGGGTCCGGGGAGAGCGGATATAGTGAATGCGGGGTCCGGGGAGACCGGATATAGTGAATGCGGGGTCCGGGGATAGCGGATATAGTGAATGCGGGGTCCGGGGAGAGCGGATATAGTGAATGCAGGGTCTGGGGAGAGCGGATATAGTGAATGCGGGGTCTGGGGAGAGCGGATATAGTGAATGCAGGGTCTGGGGAGAGCGGATATAGTGAATGCAGGGTCTGGGGAGAGCGGATATAGTGAATGCGGGGTCCGGGGAGAGTGGATATAGTGAATGAGGGGTCCGGGGACAGCAGATATAGTGAATGCAGGGTCCTGGGTTTAGTAACACCTTAAGCATCCTTACTGGAGATTAAACTGAATAACATTAAACTGCTAAACCAGACCTGGGCAGGTTGTGGCCCCAGGGTCACATCTGGCCCTTTGACTGTCCCTATCTGGCCCTCAACGCTTCCACTGTCAGCCTTGCCTCTCTGAGCCGGGGAGGAAACTGACAGGTTCAGTGAAGCATGCTGACAGAGGTCCATGTGGAGAGCTGCAAGAAGCAGGAGAGAGCCTGGGGAGCTGATCTGTACAGCGGGGAGGCTGAGTTCTGGTGGGAAAGCGTTGCCTACTAGACATCCCGATGTTCTTCTGCCACTCTCCTATCTCCTAACTCCTATGCAGTTGCAGCATGTGGACAACCCCGCCTGGCTGTTTTCTTAGAGCTTGGTGCTGGACCAGGCGGGAAGGGGAGGGAAAAAGCACAGCTCAGCCACCTGTTTTTACCACCCCCTGACCGCCTATCTGAAGGAGACTTATTTCATGAGCAGTTGTACCTCTTATTCCTTGCACCAGGTGTTTGTTTTCTAATGTACTTATGTAAGGGGGCACTCTGAGGGGGACGGTTGATGTAAGGGGGCACTCTGATGAGGCAGTTGATGTAAGGGGGACTCTGATGGGGACGGTTGATGTAAGGGGGACTCTGATGAGGCAATTGATGTAAGGGGGCACTCTGATGAGGCAGTTGATGTAAGGGGGACTCTGATGGGGACGGTTAATGTAAGGGGGACTCTGATGGGGATAGTATGTATTAGGCTGTTATTAGAGTCCTCATTAGAGTGCCCCTTTACATCAACTGTCCCCATCAGAATCCCCCACTTGCATGAACCATCCCCATCAGAGTCCCCCTTACATAAATTGCCTCATCAGAGCACCCCCTTATATCAGCCATCCCCACCAGAGTGCCCCCTTACATCAATTGCCTCTTCAGAGTGCCCCCTTACATCATCCGTCCCCATCAAAGTCCCACTTACATCAACTGCCTCATCAGAGCACCCCCTTACATCAACCATGCCCACCAAAGTTCCCCCTTACATCAATAGTCTCATCACAGTGCCCCCTTGCCACAACTGTCCCCATCAAAGTGCCCCCTTACATCAATTGTCCCCACTAGAGTGCCCCCTTACAGCAGATGGGCAGCACAGTGGCTAAATGGTTAGCACTTCCGCCTGGCAGTACTCGGGTTGTTGGTTCGAATCCCAACCACGGCACCACCTCCCTGGAGTTTGCATGTTCTTCCTGTGCCTGCGTGGGTTTCCTCCGGGTCCTCCGGTTTCCTCCCACACTCCAAAGACATGCTGGGAGGTTAATTTGCTCCTGTCTAAATTGTCCCTAGTATGTGTATGTATGAATGTGAGTTAGGAACCTTAGATTGTACGCCCCTCGGGGGCGGGGACTGATGTGAATGTACAATATATATGTAAATTGACATCACGATATAAGTACCTGAAATAAATAATTGCTTCATCAGAGTGCCCCCTTACATCAACTGCCTCATCAGAATGCCCCCTTACATCAACTGCCTCATCAGAATGCCCCCTTACATCAACTGCCTCATCAGAATGCCCCCTTACATCAACCGTCCCCGCCAGAGTGCCTCCTTACATCAATTGCCTCATCAGAGTGCCCCCTTACATCAATTGCCTCATCAGAGTGCCCCCTTACATCAACTGCCTCATCAGAGTGCCCCCTTACATCAACTGCCTCATCAGAGTGCCCCCTTACATCAACTGCCTCATCAGAGTGCCCCCTTACATCAACTGCCTCATCAGAGTGGCCCCTTACATCAACTGCCTCATCAGAGTGCCCCCTTACATCAACTGCCTCATCGGAGTGCCCCATTACATCAACTGCCTCATCAGAGTGCCCCCTTACATCAACTGCCTCATCAGAGTGCCCCCTTACATCAACTGCCTCATCAGAGTGCCCCCTTACATCAACTGCCTCATCAGAGTGCCCCCTTACATCAACTGCCTCATCGGAGTGCCCCCTTACATCAACTGCCTCATCAGAGTGCCCCCTTACATCAACTGCCTCATCAGAGTGCCCCCTTACATCAACTGCCTCATCAGAGTGCCCCCTTACATCAACTGCCTCATCAGAGTGCCCCCTTACATCAACTGCCTCATCGGAGTGCCCCATTACATCAACTGCCTCATCAGAGTGCCCCCTTACATCAATCAAAGTGAAAACCCCAGTAGATCAGCAGTTTTTTTTAAATCCTCAGACCAGCCCGTCTGGCACCAACAACCATGCCACGTTCAAAGTCCCTTAAATCCCCTTTCTTCCCCATTCTGACGCTCGGTTTGAACTTCAGCAAGTCGTCTTCACCACGCCTAGATGCCTAAATGCATTGAGTTGCTGCCATGTGATTGGCTAATCACATGTGTTACTGAGCAATTGAACAGGTGGACCTATGAAAGTGAGCGGTGAGCGTACACGACGCGGCATGGTAAGACGTTCACCTAAAGGTACAAAGATCAGACGAGATCCCGATAATATACTCCAGCTGGTAAAGCCGCGTAACGACCTGTGCAATCCAAGCCAAAACAGACGAAGACCGGCTCTTCTTTATTATGCATCTCCTGTCATTACGGTATGACGTCTTGCTTCACTTACCTTTGGTGCCTCGACAATCCCTTGAAGGTATAGTTCGATGGTTGGGTGGTGTTACCTTTGGGCATGTATTGACCTCTCTCTATAGTTTTTATGTATTTGGTGTCTTCTATGGAGTCCACAATGGGAGGTCAGAGTATTGGCATGTCAATCAGCTGACCGTACATTAAATCTCCACCAACGGGACTGATGTGAGGTCAGCCGTGTCGCTGGATATCAAGGATCGCTCACGGAGCAGATCAGGCGCTATATCAAACCCACCGACGTGTATTGAGTCCTCCGGGTGACCACCTGGAACGAGATTGGAAATCGAAGGTCGGGATTTTGTTAAACCAGCAAAAGTGACCTCGATTGGTGGACAAAGGAAAAGGGGGAGGGGCGATCTTCTCCAGACGATGAAAAGTAGAAGTGAGGAAGTCTGAGGAACATTTCTAGGCATTGTCTGCTACTGAGATGGGAATACTATGTGGAAGGACCTCCCACCTTCTCCATTGTCCAGAGGTCCCCACAGATATTGGCAGGCTGGAAAAAAATCTGTGTTTATAAATAAAGGAGTCCCCTTTATGTCAGGGTCCCCATCAGAGTCCCCCTTTACATCAGGGTCCCCATCAGCATCCCCTCTTACATCAGGGTCCCCATCAGAGTCCCCCTTTACATCAGGGTCCCCATCAGCATCCCCTCTTACATCAGGGTCCCCATCAGAGTCCCCCTTTACATCAGGGTCCCCATCAGCATCCCCTCTTACATCAGGGTCCTCATCAGAGTCCCCTCTTACATCAGGGGCCCCATCAGAGTCCCCCTTTACAATAAGGGTCCCCATCAGCATCCCCTTTTACATCAGGGTCCTCATCAGAGTCCCCCTTTACATCAGGGTCCCCATCAGCATCCCCTCTTACATCAGGGTCCTCATCAGAGTCCCCCTGTACATCAGGGTCCCCATCAGCATCCCCTCTTACATCAGGGTCCCCATCAACATCCCGTCTTACATCAGGGTCCCCATCAGCATCCCCTCTTACATCAGGGTCCCCATCAACATCCCCTCTTACATCAGGGTCCTCATCAGAGTCCCCATTTACATCAGGGTCCCCATCAGCATCCCCTCTTACATCAGGGTCCTCATCAGAGTCCCCCTTTACAACAGGGTCCACATGAGCATCCCCTCTTACATCAGGGTCCTCATCAGAGTCCCCCTTTACAACAGGGTCCCCATCAGCATCCCCTCTTACATCAGGGTCCCCATCAGAGTCCCCCTTTACATCAGGATCCCCATCAACATCCCCCCTCACATCAGGGTCCCCATCAGAGTCCCCCCTTACATCAGGGTCCCCATCAGCATCCCCCCTAACATCAGGGTCCCCATCAGCATCCCCCCTTACATCAGGGTCCCTATCAGAGTCCCCCTTTACATCAGGGTCCCCATCAGCATCTCCCCTTACATCAGGGTCCCCATCAGCATCCCCCCTTATATCAGGGTCCCCATCAGAGTCCCCCCCCCCTTACATCAGGGTCCCCATCAGAGTCCCCCCTTACATCAGAGTCCCCCTTTACATCAGGATCCCTATCAGCATCCCCCCTTATATCAGGGTCCCCATCAGAGTCTCCCTTTACATCAGGGTCCCCATCAGCATCCCCCCTTACATCAGGGTCCCCATCAGAGTTCCACCTTACATTAAGGTCCCCATCAACATCCCCCCTTACATTGGAGTCCCCATCAGCGTCTCCCCCTACATCAGGGTCCTCTTCAGCGTTTACTCTTACATTAGGGTCCCCATCAGATTCCCCCCCCTTACATCAGCATCTCCATCTGGGTCCCCATCAGCATCCCCCTTACGTAAAGATACCCAGCAGAGTCCCCTCTTACACCAGGGTTCCCTGCAGAGTCTCCCTGTACACCCCGGGTCCGCATCAGAGTCCCCCCTTACACCTGGGTCCCCATCAGCAGCCTCCTTACACCAGGGTCCCTATCAGAGTCCCCCTTATACCAGGGTCCCCATCAGAGTCCCATCTTACATTAAGGTCTCCAACAGAAACTCCCCCCCCCCCCCACTTTACAGGGTCCCTATCAGAGTCTTCCCTTAATCAGGGTTTATATTATTATTTATTTATTGAATATGGCCAAAATTGTGGTATTTCAAATATATGGCAATATAGATATATATACTGCATGTTGAAATGCGTTTTTTATATATTACAAAATGTACGAAAAATATTTTTAAATATATATTTTTTTAAATATATTCTTGAGATTTTTTTTTTAACATAAAAACTCATTTTAACATATTTTTTTTTACATATATCTGTAAATACATTCCAAAAATGTAGATTTGTATTCTTAAAGACATACAGTATATCTGAAATGTATTTTTAAAAATAGTTTTCAGATATTTTGTAATAAAAACGCATTTCAGCATACAGTATATATATAAATATTTTGAATACGGCCAAAATTGTAGCATTTCTCCCATGTGGGATACTCTTTCCATTTTCGGATGATGGATTAAACAGTGGGCTGTGGGATGGTCAAAGCTTGGGATATTTTTTTCTATAACTTAACCCTGCTTTAAACTTCTCCACAACTTTATCCCTGACCCGTCCGGTGTGTTCCTTCACAATGCTGTTTGTTCACTAATGTTCTCTAACAAACCTCTGAGGGCTTCACAGAACAGTTGTATTTATACTGAGATTAAATTACACACAGGGGGACTCTATTTACTAATTAGGTGACGTCTGAAGGCAATTGGTTCCACTAGATTTTAGTTAGGGGTGTCATAGTAAAGGGGGCTGAATGCAAACGCACTATTTGTCACAAATGTTGAAAACCATTTTCTCATTTTCCTTCCACTTCACAATTATGTGCCGCTTTGTGTCGTCATCCAATCCCAATAAAATACATTGACGTTTTTTGGTTGTCACATGATAACATGGGGAACAGTTCAAGGGGGTGTGAAGACTTTTTCAAGGCGCTGTATATACCCTCAGCTGTGCCGGGACTGTTCATGACGGATGCACACGGCTGTATGTCATCCCACCGCACGTGTCTCCGGTTATTTCTGTATGATTTGGATGTATTGCGGGAACGTCGCCGGCGGGCGCTCGGCTCCCAACAATCTGTCTTTTAGGCAAATATTGCTTTTTATCGCTGTAGCCGGAACGTGCCGATGTAAAAGACCAGCTGCCGGCAAATAGCAAAGTCAGTCGCTAAACTGCAGTGCTGCAAAACTTGACAACTTCGAGGTGGTGCACTCAGCTGACCTTTAAGGCCGATTCATACTATAGAAACGCGTTCCGGATGCGTTTCTGCATGTGTGGTTTTTTATGCATTTTTGACACGTTTGAGTACGTTTTTAAAGCATTCAAATTCATTTTTTCCACATCTGTTTTTCTTCAATTTAAATAAAGATATGTGCATTCCAGTGCGTTTTTGATGCATTTTGGTGCATTTTTGATGCATTTTGGTGCATTCCAGAGCATTTTTGATGCATTTTGGTGCATTCCAGTGCGTTTTTGATGCATTTTCGAAATAGAAAATAATAGAATAGAACAGAAAATAAAAGAATAGAAAAAAAATCGAATAGAATAGAAAGAATACAGCTGCCTTCCTAAATTTTAATTCCAAATAGAATAGAATAAAATACAAAAGAATAGAGTAAAACAGAATAGAAGAGAACGTAAAAGAACAGAATAAAATAGAATAGAAAATAAATGAATAGAAAAGAATAGAGTAAAACAGAATAGAAGAGAACGTAAAAGAACAGAATAAAATAGAAAATAAATGAATAGAAAAGAATAGAGTAAAACAGAATAGAATAGAAAGAATAGAACAGAATAAAAAACATAGATTTGAATAGAATAGAATAAAAAGAATATACCCATCTTCTAAAATTTGGATTTTGAAAAAAAAATAGAGTAGAATAAAACAGAATAGAAAATAGAGTAAGACTGAATCAAATAGCAAATAAAAGAATAGAATTAAATAGAAAATAATGGAATAGAACAGAACAGAATAACACAGAAAATAAAAGAACAGAATAGAAAAAAATAGAATAGAATAGAAAGAATACAGCTGCCTTCTAAAATTTTCAGTCTGAATAGAATAAAATAGAAAAGAATAGAATAAAACAGAATAGAAGAGAACATAAAAGAACAAAATAAAATAGAATAGAGAATAAATGAATAGAAAAGAATAGAGTAACACAGAACAGAATAGAAAGAAAGAGAATAGAACAGAATAAAAAACATAGATTTGAATATAATAGAATAAAAAGAATATACCCATCTTCTAAAATTTTAATTTAGAAAAAAATAGAGAAGAATAAAACAGAATAGAAAACAGAGTAAAACAGAATTGAACAGAAAATAAAAGAATATAATTAAATAGAAAATAATGGAATAGAACAGAAAAGAATACAACAGAAAATAAACTAACAGAATATAAAAAAAATAGAATAGAATAGAAAGAATACAGCTGCCTTCCAAAATTTTAATTCTGAATAGAATAGAATAGAAAATAACTGTCTTCTGAAATTCAAATTTTGAATAAAATAGAACCCACAATGAATTCGATTTAAATTCGATTCGATTCGATTTAAATCAAATTCGATTTAAATACTTCTAATTCATTGGAAACATTTGAAGGAATTAGTAAGATGACAAATTAATCCGAAAGGAAACAAACGACCCCGCCCCCAGTCCACACCTATCACGCCCTTATTGCGGGAGAGACCGCCAAATCACACCCATTTTGCAAGTTGCGCCACCACACCCAATTTGTGGGCAGTCCCTCCCTTAATCACGCAGGGACCACCCCAAAATGTGGGTGTGATGTGGGCAGGGACACTCAATACGTGCCATTGCCAGAAGGGAAGAGTCTCAAGAGCATGGAGGAGGTTCCAGGAGACAGTCAGTGGCCTCTAAAGTCATTTAACTCTCCAATATCCACCAAAAGCTGAAATGCCAGCGAGAGGAGGAGTGACCCTTTAAGTGAATAGATGATCGGCTAATTTGCATAAGAGAAAAAAAAAACACAGATTGATCCTTTTCAAATCTATGAACTTTATTTACACCCGTTTCCCCGCCGCCGCTGCCGATTCCTCCACTTAGCAGATGCTGCGAGGGAACTTGGACGCGGTTGTGGAAACATTAGAGGATAATTAATGTGTGTTTACTGCTCGCCGGCCAGAGCCGCGTAATCACAGACATTTGCAGCATCGCGGATCCGCCATCATGACAAACACCCGGAATTACCGGTCAAAGAGGACGTCGTCTATAAACAATATTGACAGCGCCGGCTTCTGCATACTAAAGAGGAGATCCGTGAGAGAGGAGGATTGTGGACATAACGGGCATCTCAGAGAAACTGCATCACTTTCTGCGCATCACAACCTGGTGCCCTAAGGGAAAATCATCATCATTCACCGCTCAGAAATATGAAAGGAACACTTTGTAATCCGAGTCTGGCATCAAGTCCATGAACCTCCTGGGATATGGATCTGGTCAGGTAAGTAGCAAAGGGAGTTGTTCATCAGTTTCAGCTGCTTTGGTGTTCATGAAATGAACAGGTGCACTAGATGGGCAACAATGAGACGACCCCCAAAACAGGAATGGTTTTACAGGTGGAGGCCACTGACATTTTTTCCCTCCTCATCTTTTCTGACTGTTTTTCACTCGTTTTGCATTTGGCTCGGGTCAGTGTCACTACTGGTAGCATGAGGCCATACCTGGACCCTACAGAGGTTGCACAGGCAGTCCAACTCCTCCAGGATGGCCCATCAATACGTACCATTGCCAGAAGGTTTGCTGTGTCTCCCAGCACAGTCTCCAGAGCATGGAGGAGATTCCAGGAGACAAGAGCACGGAGGAGATTCCAGGAGACAAGAGCACGGAGGAGATTCCAGGAGACGAGAGCATGGAGGAGATTCCAGGAGACGAGAGCATGGAGGAGATTCCAGGAGACAACAGCATGGAGGAGATTCCAGGAGACAAGAGCATGGAGGAGATTCCAGGAGACAAGAGCATGGAGGAGATTCCAGGAGACAGGCAGTTCCTCTAGGAGGGCTGGACAGGGCCGTAGAAGGTCCTTAACCCATCAGCAGGACCGGTATCTGCTCCTTTGTGCAAGGAGGACCAGGAAGATCCCTGCCAGTGCCCTACAAAATGACCTCCAGAAGGCCACTGATGTAAATGTCTCTGACCAATCAGAAACAGACTTCATGAGGGTGGCCTGAGGGCCCGACGTCCTCTAGTGGGCCCTGTGCTCACTGCCCGGCACCATAGAGCTCAATTGGCATTTGCCATTGAACCCCAGAATTGGCAGGTCCACTACCGGCACCCTGTGCTTTTCACAGATGAGAGCAGGTTCACCCTGAGCACATGTGACAGACGTGAAAGGATCTGGAGAAGCTGTGGAGAACGTTCTGCTGCCTGTAACATGGTTCAGCATGACCGTTCTGGTGGTGGGTCAGTGATGGTCTGGGGAGGCATCTCCATGGAGGGACGCACAGACCTCTACAGGCTAGACAATGGAACCCTGACTGCCATTAGGTATGGGGATGAAATCCTTGGACCCATTGTCAGACCCTACGCTGGTGCAGTGGGTCCTGGGTTCCTCCTGGTGCAGTGGGTCCTGGGTTCCTCCTGGTGCAGTAGCTCCTGGGTTCCTGCTGGTGCAGTGGGTCCTGGGTTCCTCCTGGTGCAGTGGGTCCTGGATTCCTCCTGGTGCAGTGGGTCCTGGGTTTCTCCTGGTGCAGTGGCTTCTGGGTTCCTCCTGGGGCAGTGGATCCTGGGTTCCTCCTGGTGTGGTGGCTTCTGGGTTCCTCCTGGTGTGGTGGCTTCTGGGTTCCTCCTGGTGCAGTGGCTTCTGGGTTCCTCCTGGGGCAGTGGGTCCTGGGTTCCTCCTGGTGTGGTGGGTCCTGGGTTCCTCCTGGTGCGGTGGGTCCTGGGTTCCTCCTGGGGAAGTGGGTCTTGGGTTCCTCCTGGTGCAGTGGCTCCTGGGTTCCTCCTGGTGCACAACAATGCCCGGCCTCATGTGGGGAGAGTATGCAGGCAGTTTCTGGAGGATGAAGGAATTGATACCATTGAATGGCCCCCACACTCGCCTGACCTAAATCTAATAGAACACCTCTGGGATGTCATGTTTCGGTCCATCCAACGCCGCCAGGTTGCACCTCAGACTGTCCAGGAGCTCAGTGATGGTCCAGATCTGGGAGGAAATCCCCCAGGACACCATCCGTGGTCTCATTAGGAGCCTCCCCCGACGTTGTCAGGCATGCATACAAGCACGTGGGGGCCACACAGACTACTGAGGACCATTCTGAGTTGCTGCAATGACATCTCACCAACATGGACTCGCCTGCTGTATCATTTCTTCACTTTGATTTTTGGGGTGTCTTTGAATTCAGTCCTCTGTAGGTCGATCATTTTCATTTCCATCAAACAATGGGGCGTCCTCACCCATCACCCCGTCCATGTCAGTATAGAGATCCAGCAGGAGATTCCTCCCCGTTGAGATCTGATGGATTTTCAGTCTTCCTTTCATTTTTTTTGAGCCGTGTATTTGCATATAAGCACTTAATAATGAAGTGCTCATATGCTAACGTTAGGATTCTTTATATAACGAGTTCTCCTGTTAGGATCTCCTTCATGTTGCAGGAGGATAGATCAATGTCCTTGGAATGTTCTGCTGTGCAGTGGGTAGGGGGACGATCTCCTGACATTGTGCGGCGCGCTCAGTCGAGCTGCTAAGTCGTTCCATAATTACAGAAATGAACGTTTCTTGTAATATTGTAAATGTTCCGGGCGTCTTGTGCAAATTCTTAATGAGTTCAGATGGAAGACTTTTATTGGGGGGGCCCTGAGCAACATCTACTGACACTGGCCTACTGCACATGTGTGTTAGCACGGGGGGGGTAATGAAAATGTTAAGTGCTTATATGCTAATGTATCAGTGCCGGGACAAGGTCATCTAGAGCCCAGGGTGAACATGCCAAATTGCCCCCCCACACACACACACACACACAAGATATATGAGCAGCAAAAAGTCCCCCCCCCCCAAAAAAAAAAAGCACTAGCCTGCATGCTTACCCCCTAAGCATAAATCCCCTCCCCCCAGTACAAATCCATCCCCCTATGGAAAGTCCATCCTTTATGGCAAAACGTTCTGATCCCCTCCACAACCCCCAGCTCAAATTATCTCCCTCCCCATATGGCCCCAGCACAAATCCCCCCCCCCAAAAAAAATTCCCCCTCCTAGCAGAAATCCTCTGCCCATTTTTATACAGAACACAATGAATGAATTTGTTCACAAAAAGACGAGAGAACTAACAGATCGGGCTCTCAGGTCTTCCATTGGGCGCTCCCCAAAGCAGATATAACGTGAACCGGTCATGGAGAGCGATTTCTGCAGCACCCTATTCTATATATTCTACATCAGTGGTCTCCAAACTGCGGCCCGGGGGCCAGATGCAGCTCTTTGCTTGCTTTTATGTGGCCCTCAAGGGATTATAATGGGAGGAATAGTGCCCCATCATTGGTATCAGTGGGAGGAATAGTGCCCCATCATTGGTGTCAGTAGGAGGAATAGTGCCCCATCATTGGTGTCAGTGGGAGGAATAGTGCCCCATCATTGGTGTCAGTGGGAGAAATAGTGCCCCATCATTGGTGTCAGTGGGAGGAATAGTGCCCCATCATTGGTGTCAGTGGGAGGAATAGTGCCCCATCATTGGTGTCAGTGGGAGGAATAGTGCCCCATCATTGGTGTCAGTGGGAGGAATAGCGCCCCATCATTGGTATCAGTGGGGGGAATAGCGCCCCATCATTGGTGTCAGTGGGAGGAATAGTGCCCCATCATTGGTGTCAGTGGGAGGAATAATGCCCCATCATTGGTATCAGTGGGAGGAATAGTGCCCCATCATTGGTGTCAGTGGGAGGAATAGCGCCCCATCATTGGTATCAGTGGGAGGAATAGCGCCCCATCATTGGTATCAGTGGGAGGAGTAGTGCCCCATCATTGGTGTCAGTGGGAGGAATAGTGCCCCATCATTGGTGTCAGTGGGAGTAATAGAGCTCCATCATTGGTATCAGTGGGAGGAATAGTGCCCCATCATTGGTGTCAGTGGGAGGAATAGTGCCCCATCATTGGTATCAGTGGGAGGAATAGCGCCCCATCATTGGTGTCAGTGGGAGGAATAGTGCCCCATCATTGGTATAAGTGGGAGGAATAGTGCCCCATCATTGGTGTCAGTGGGAGGAATAGTGCCCCATCATTGGTATCAGTGGGAGGAATAGCGCCCCATCATTGGCATCAGTGGGAGGAATAGTGCCCCATCATTGGTGTCAGTGGGAGGAATAGTGCCCCATCATTGGTGTCAGTGGGAGGAATAGTGCCCCATCATTGGTGTCAGTGGGAGGAATAGTGCCCCATCATTGGTGTCAGTGGGAGGAATAGAGCTCCATCATTAGTATCAGTGGGAGGAATAGTGCCCCATCATTGGTGTCAGTGGGAGGAATAGTGCCCCATCTTTGGTGTCAGTGGGAGGACTAGTGCCCCATCTTTGGTGTCAGTGGGAGGAATAGTGCCCCATCATTGGTATCAGTGGGGGGAATAGTGCCCCTATTCCTCCCACTGACACCCATGATGGGGCACTATTCCTTCCACTGACACCCATGATGGGGCACTATTCCTCCCACTGACACCAATGATGGGGCACTATTCCTCCCATTGATACCAATGATGGGGCACTATTCCTCCCACTGATACCGACGATGGGGTACTATTCCTCCCACTGACACCAATGATGGGGCACTATTCCTTCCACTGACACCCATGATGGGGCACTATTCCTCCCACTGACACCAATGATGGGGCACTATTCCTCCCACAGAGACCGATGATGGGGCACTATTCCTCCCATTGACACCAATGATGGGGCACTTTTCCTCCCACTGACACCAATGATGGGGTACTATTCCTCCCACTTATACCAATGATGGGGCACTATTCCTCCCACTGACACCAATGATGGGGCACTATTCCTCCCACTTATACCAATGATGGGGCACTATTCCTCCCACTGACACCAATGACGGAGCACTATTCCTCCCACTGACACCAATGATGGGGCACTATTCCTCCCACTGATACCAATGATGGGGCGCTATTCCTCCCACTGACACCAATGATGGGGCACTATTCCTCCCACTGACACCAATAATGGGGCAATATTCCTCCCACTGACACCAATGATGGGGCACTATTCCTCCCACTGACACCAATGATGGGGCACTATTCCTCCCACTGACACCAATGATGGGGCACTATTCCTCCCACTGACACCAATGATGGGGCACTATTCCTCCCACTGACACCAATGATGGGGCACTATTCCTCCCTCTGACACCAATGATGGGGCACTATTCCTCCCACCGATACCAATGATGGGACACTATTCCTCCCACTGACACCAATGATTGGACACTATTCCTCCCACTGACACCAATGATAGCGCACTATTCCTCCCACTGACACCAATGATTGGACACTATTCCTCCCACTGACACCAATGATAGCGCACTATTCCTCCCACTGACACCAATGATAGCGCACTATTCCTCCCACCGATACTAATGATGGGGCACTATTCCTTCCACTGATACCAATGATGGGACACTATTCCTCCCTCTGACACCAATGATGGGACACTATTCCTCCCTCTGACACCAATGATGGGACACTATTCCTCCCACTGATACCAATGATGGGGCACTATTCCTCCCACTGACACCAATGTTGGGGCACTATTCCTCCCACTGACACCAATGATGGGGCACTATTCCTCCCACTGATACCAATGATGGGGCACTATTCCTCCCACTGACACCAATGATGGGACACTATTCCTCCCACTGACACCAATGATGGGGCACTATTCCTCCCACTGACACCAATGTTGGGGCACTATTCCTCCCACTGATACCAATGATGGGGCACTATTCCTCCCACTGACACCAATGATGGGGCACTATTCCTCCCACTGACACCAATGATGGGGCACTATTCCTCCCACTGACACCAATGATGGGGCACTATTCCTCCCACTGACACCAATGATGGGACACTATTCCTCCCACTGACACCAATGATTGGACACTATTCCTCCCACTGACACCAATGATAGAGCACTATTCCTCCCACTGACACCAATGATGGGGCACTATTCCTCCCTCTGACACCAATGTTGGGGCACTATTCCTCCCACTGATACCAATGATGGGGCACTATTCCTCCCACTGACACCAATGATGGGGCACTATTCCTCCCACTGACACCAATGATGGGGCACTATTCCTCCCACTGACACCAATGATGGGGCACTATTCCTCCCACTGACACCAATGATGGGGCACTATTCCTCCCACTGATACCAATGATGGGGCACTATTCCTCCCACTGACACCAATGATGGGGCAGTATTCCTCCCACTGACACCAATGATGGGGCACTATTCCTCCCACTGATACCAATGATGGGGCACTATTCCTCCCACTGACACCAATGATGGGGTACTATTCCTCCCACTGACACCAATGATGGGGCACTATTCCTCCCACTGTTTACTGTCACTGACACCAGGACATTTTCTTCTCCCACTGGTCACAGTCCGGCCCCCCTAAAGTTTGAAGGACAGTAAACCAGCCCTTCGTTTAGAAAGTTTGGAGTCCCCTGTTCTATATATTCTAAAACCACCTCGTTTAATTGAGACAGACTCGCTTTAAAAATATGGCGGCACTTTCTGCTGGTTAAATAGTCGAGGCCAGAGCAGCGCGCCAATTAATCTTGATTAAATCCCACGCGCGTCGCATTGTTAACCGATGGAATTCAGGTCGTTCCTTCGGGACGAGAGGTAAAGCCTTGAAATAGGAAAGTCCTGACAAGGCCGAGACACAATTACCGGACAAGGCCAGCCGATCCATCCCAGACATGTGCAGTCACAGCTTAAAGAGGACCTGTCATTGGGATAACGACGGTGACATCGCAAGCTGAACGCTTGGAGGGGAAGTCGCCGACTGTGCAGTAATCGCATCGAGGTTTGGTGGCTTAAACGCATCAAAAACACATAAAAAACGCACTTCATGCTTTTCTGCAGTATCTCCATTGAAGTCTATGGAACCAAAAATGCACATTTCTGCACTTAAAAAAGTCCCTGACCCTTTCCAAAAAACGCACCGGATGAAAACGCACAGATGTGAACGTGTCCCAAACAGGGGCGGACTGACAACTCATGGGGCCCCGGGCAATAGGGGATCATGGGGCCTCTGTGTCCTTGCCCAAACTCAAAAAAGCCTATGAAAAAGGTACCAGGGGCATCTCCTGGGGCCCCCTACTGACCCCGGGCCCTCGGTCAGTGCCCGAGTTTCCAAATGGTCGGTCCGCCCCTGGTCCCGTAGGAAATCATGTTAAATGGACTGCTGTGCGTTTCCGCAAAACGCATAGGTGTGAACCTAGACTGAGACCCCTTTCACAGTGACGGTCTGACCGGGTCCAACTGTCGGTTTTTCAGGCGGACCCTGTCTGACTATCCATAGCTCTGTGGAGTGGCAGTTGTCAGCAGACGTGTCCACTGACACCCGCCGGCATCCTATCCCGCATCCTAAAAACAGACACATGGGGACACGTGGTTTTTAACCACCTCCCGTCCGGCCGTTGTATATAAACGGCCGGGCGGTGGCAGTGCAGGGGTGGGTGGCCGTTTATAAACGTCCTCCCCGTCCGCTGCTTGTGCAAGCTCCCTGGGAGCGCGCAGCCAGGGGCGGACTGACCATTTGGAAACTCGGGCACTGCTTGAGGGCCCGGGGTCATTAAGGGGTCCCATGAGATGCCCCTGGTACCTTTTTCATAGGCTTTTTTGAGTTTGGGTAAGAACACAGGGGCCCCATGATCCCCTATTGCCCGGGGGCCCCATGAGTTGTCAGTCCGCCCTTGCACGCAGCACCGCGATCCGGTGCCCGCCAGACAGAGTGGAACACCGCTCGTCGTATGGGACCTCTGTGTGAGGTCCTGATCATGTGATCACTGATTGGCCAATCAGTGATCACATGCAGAGTAGTAAGCAAGATGTCACTTCTAACATCATTGCTTACTACGTGTGAAATCTGTGAATTCTCACAGAGATCACATGGTGTTGGGCCATTCACAACAGCCGTGTACCATGTGACAAGCTGTGACCAATCACAGCTCTCACAGTATTTATCAATGGCTGCAAGAATGCAGCCAGAGAGAAGAAATGATTGCTTTCACAGCCTTTATGGGTGTAAAAGCAATCAGTGTAAAAAAAAAAAATCTTCATCACCCCCCCCCACAAGTAGTAGTGTCACCATGGTTACACTGTACTGCTAGGGTGACAGTATGTAAAAAAAAAGAAAACAAATAATATTTAAAAAAAAAAAAAAAATGTTTAAAATGATAATTTTTGGTTATAAACTAATTTGGGATATTTATTTTTTTTACTAAAAATATAACGGAATAAATTTCGGCCAAGATTTATGATGAAATATTATTTATTTGCAAAATTTTATAAGAAAAACACTTTTTTTCAAAATTTTTGGACTTTTTCATTGACATAGCAAAAAAAATTAAAATCCCAGCGGTGAATAAATACCACCAAAATAAAGTTGTATCTGTCTCAAAAAAATGCTAAAAAATTCATATGGGTACAGTGTTGCATGACCGCGCAATTGTCATTCAAAGTGTGAAAGCGCTGAAAGCTGAAAATTGGCCTGGACAGGAAGGGGGTGAAAGTGTCCGGACTGGAAGGGGGTGAAAGTGTCCAGACTGGAAGGGGGGTAAAAGTGTCCGGACTGGAAGGGGGGGAAAGTGTCCGGACTGGAAGAGGGTGAAAGTGTCCGGACTGGAAGGGGGGGAAAGTGTCCGGACTGGAAGGGGGGGAAAGTGTCCGGACTGGAAGGGGGGTAAAAGTGTCCGGACTGGAAGGGGGGTAAAAGTGTCCGGACTGGAAGGGGGGGAAAGTGTCCGGACTGGAAGGGGGTGAAAGCGTCCGGACTGGAAGGGGGTGAAAGCGTCCAGACTGGAAGGGGGGTAAAAGTGTCCAGACTGGAAGGGGGGTAAAAGTGTCTGGACTGGAAGGGGGGTAAAAGTGTCCGGACTTGAAGTGGTTAAAAAACCTTCTCTGTGCAGCAGCCACCCCCAATACTCACCTAAGCCCCCTCTTGATCCAACGATGTGCACTGGAGTCTCGGCTATCCCGGTACTCCTCACTGGCTGAGACAGAAGCTGGAGCCATTGGCTCCCTCTGCTGTCAATCACAGCCAGTGAGCCAATGAGAAAAGAGAGGAGGCGGGGCTGAGCTGCGGCTGCATGTGCGAATGGACATTGGGAGCAGCGGGTTCCCCCATAGCAAGCTGCACGAGGAGAGTGCGCCCTGTTTTGTTCTTTTAGTATCAAGATTCCCCGATCTACCAAGGGTGGCACCTCGGCAAGTGCTGGATTTCATATTTTTGAGTCCAGCAAGAAGGATTTGAGCGCTGGTTCCTGTTGGAGACATACATGCATACACACACCCACGTGGGTTGAACTGGATGGACTGTTGTCTTTATCAGGGGCGGACTGACCATTTGGAAACTCGGGCACTGCCCAAGGGCCTGGGGTCAGTAGGGGGCCCCATGAGATGCCCCTGGTACCTTTTTCATAGGCTTTTTGGAGTTTGGGCAAGGACACAGGGGACCCATGATCCCCTATTGCCCGGTGGCCCCATGAGTTGTCAGTCCGCCCCTGGTCTTTATTCAATCTTACCAACTATGTAAAGTAAAGAGGAGGTTTCCCGGCTGCCACACACTTCCACCATGATTAAGCCCCAAGGGAGGGGGGGGCGAAACGCGTTGAAGG
>NW_028321602.1:0-30000 GCF_062004578.1 Staurois parvus | reverse complement strand
CTTCTTCTTCTTCTTCTTCTTCTTCTTTCTCTTCTTCTTCTCTCTTCTTCTTCTTCTTCTTCTTCTTCTTCTTCTTCTTTCTCTCTTCTTCTTCTTCTTCTTCTTCTTCTTCTTTCTCTTCTTCTTCTTTCTCTTCTTCTTCTTCCTTTTCTTTTTCTTCTTCTTCTTCCTTTTCTTTTTCTTCTTCTTCCTTTTCTTTTTCTTCTTCTTCTTTCTCCTCTTCTTCTTTTTTCTCTTCTTCTTCTTTTTTCTCTTCTCTTTCTCTCCTTCTTCTTTCTATTCTTCTTCTTTCTCCTCTTCTTCTTTTTTCTCTTCTTCTTCTTTTTTCTCTTCTTCTTCTTCTTTTTCTTCTCTCTTCTTTCTCTTCTTCTTCTTTCTCTTCCTCTACTTTCTCCTCTTCTTCTTCCTCTTCTCTTCTTCTTCTTTCTCTTCTTTCTCTTCTTTCTCTTCTTCTTTTTTCTCTTCTTCTTCTTTTTTCTCTTCTTCTTCTTCTTCTTTTTCTTCTCTCTTCTTTCTCTTCTTCTTCTTTCTCTTCCTCTACTTTCTCCTCTTCTTCTTCCTCTTCTCTTCTTCTTCTTTCTCTTCTTTCTCTTCTTCTTTCTCTTCTTCTTCTTTCTCTTCTTCTTTCTCTTCCTTCTCTTCTTCTTCTTTCGCTTCTTCTCCTTCTCTTCTTCTTCTTCTTCTCTTCTTCTTTTCTTCTTCTTCTTCTCTTCTTCTTCTTTTCTTCTTCTTCTCTTCTTCCTCTTCTTTTTCTTGCAGGTCACGGCTCATGCGCAGATTTTTTATCGGTAAAAAGATCAGCTGATTTGCCCATCATTGCCACGAAAATCGGCCGATCGGCAAAATCAGCTGATTTTTTTCCAACTTTACCGATCAAAAAAATCTGACAAAATTCAGAAATACGGCCGACCAATTAACCCATTAACGGTGCGAAAATCGGCCGATTTTCGACCAATCTATGGCCTGCATTAGACCTATGTTCTTACATTGTTTTCCCTCCACAGGTTGAGAGTCGGAGGACAATCGGTGCCAAAATGCTTCTAACAATGACCGGAGAACTTCTGAGCACAACCATGTCGACTTCGGGCTCCGCTCTTCCCGTCAGCTCCCTGACCTTAGAGCAAAAGGCCGCTTTCGTTCTGGTGTTCCTGCTCTTCATCTTCTTGGGCCTTCTCATCATCCGATGCTTTAGGATCCTCCTGGATCCCTACCGCAGCATGCCCTCTTCAACGTGGACAGACTACATGGAGAAGGACACCTTCGATTACCGCTGGGCCTGACTTTGGGATCTCATCCCATTTCATGGGATTCAAAACTACGATCCCAACTTTCACTGGTGGCCTTCCAGAAAAAAAATCACCTTTTGGGGGAAATAAAAATGGGGAACGATGGGTGGAGGTTGGGTTGCTATTTTGTATCCTCAAAGCCTATTTGTGTGTGATGTTTACATCGACTGCGAAGCTTTGTAACCGACGCTATGCTCCAGTCAAAGTGAAAAAAAAAAAGTGAAACTAAATCTGCCAATACAAAATCAAAAGAAACAAAGCCTCAACAATCGCACATTTGGTGCCAGCCTACGCCGGGGCTTTGTGGACTGAGCCCTTTGCCGTAACTCTTGCCGTTCTCCGTCGTGAGTCGCGTGTGTGTGTCTTTATCGATATTGTAGCTGTGTGTTGAGATATCAAAAACGAAAAAAAATTTTTTTGGTGTCAGCGCGAGGAAATTTGTCCTTCGATTTAACTGGTACTACGACCGAATCCAAAAAAAAAAAATACCTCAGTCTTAAATTTTTAGATCGATGTCAAAAAAAGGAGACAAACTACAGCGTTTCTAAATGTTTTCCCAAAGGACGGGAAAAAATAAAAATAAAAAAAAATTTAAAAAAATCGCCAGATGGCCAAAAAGTTGCCTTGATCGAAAAAACGTTACCTTTTTACACCCGCGAGAGTCGGGAAAAGCTTTAGCCAGACAACCCTAGGACCTAAAACTTTGCCGAAAAAAAAGAGATCCGAAGCCTTTTACCGATGCCTGAACGTTTCGAGTCGCCGTTTCGATGTGGGGAGTCCGAGCGCACAAGTGAATGGTATCGCCTAACCAAAAGTTCCATCGCCTCATTACCAAGGAAAAAAAACAAGAAGGGACCAGACGCCATTTTTTTTTAAATTCTTGGCCGACACATTCCAAAAGGAGGCGTCCGCGGTGGCTCCGTCGTGGGCGTCATTCATGAAAAAAAAAAAAAGCACAAATTGTAGATTAAAGCACGTCTCCCTTTTTAAAGGAAGTCAGATTTTAGTCCCAGAACGCACGGCGGGTTTTTGTTTTTTTTTTGTCCGCAGACGTCCCCGCCGAGGAAAAGGCCGAAGAGGACCGATTTGTCACTGCCAGCAATGATCCGCGATTAACTGCCTGTCTGCCCCGTGCCAAAGACAAAAGGTGCGTCTCGACCACGAAAAAAAAAAAAAAAGATGAGATTTCTGGTCTCCATGGAAACTGAGGAGCACATTTTAGAAAGTGTTTTTTATTTTTTTTTTTGTTAAAATGTAGGAGCCAGACATGTGGGGAGGGGGTGAGATGGGCACGGAACATGCGCCGTCATGGAGTGTTTCAGCAAGGAAGACCATCACTTGTCGCCCTGAAAAGTGTCGCTTTGTAGCTAATGTGTTTCAGCCATTTCTGTGTGCAAAACCTAAGAAATAAAAGTGAAGTTTTTGAACCGTAAAGCCTTTTTTTTTTTGTGGTTTCTACAGAAGGGCAAAGAGCACAGGGAGGACATGGAAACTGTAGGCAGGTAAGTGTCCCTGGCAGGATTTATACTAAGGACCTCAAAGCTGCTAGGCATGCAGTGCTAACCAAAAAGTTGATGTGTCGCCCGCATTCTCCACCATATACAATAAATGCAGCAGGGATGGGCACAGCGGGTGTACAGACCCGGGAACTCAGCATTGGGATGGTGGGAACCCCTCATAATGGGCACAGTGGGCGTACAGACCCAGGAACTCAACACAGGGATGGTGGGAACCTCTCATAATGGGCACAGAGGGCGTACAGACCTGGAAACTCAACACAGGGATGGGGGAACCCCTCATAATGGGCACAGCGGGCATACAGACCCGGGAACTCAGCACAGGGATGGTGCGAACTCTTCATAATGGGCACAGCGGGCGTACAGACCCGGGAACTCAGCACAGGGATAGTGTGAACTCTTCATAATGGGCACAGCGGGAGTACAGACCCGGGAACTCTGCACAGGGATGGTGGGAAGCCCCTCATAATGGGCACAGCGGGCGTACAGACCCGGGAACTCAGTACAGTGATGCCACCAGCACCAATATTAAAGACTATATATATATACACCAAATATAAATGAACTGTATTAGTCAGAGAAACAAAAAATAAATAAAAAGGAGACAGAGTTTCAAAACTCCACAGTGATCAGCAGCCGCCAGCTGGCTTGAGGTAAGGGACTGAGTCTGTGAGGAACACTGGAAGGAGCAGCAGCTCAACTGCTACACTGGCACCAGACACCCGGCATCTTCCTCTGTCTAATGGCCATGTGTGTGGACAGGCTGTGAGACAATTGTGCGGAGTAAAGATCCCATCATTCCCTGTGTATGAGGAGAGGGGGACTCTGCAGAGAAATTAAGAATTTATCAAAGAGGTCCATAGGCCACATAGAAAGAGTGCTGGCCTGTGCTGCTCCCAGGTGCCCCTAGGTGGCAGTGAGCCCTAGGCGGTTGCCTAGTGGAAGCACAGGCTCTGGGTGGGGCTGTGGAACAGAGCCCACAAGACTGTGCTACAAGGGGTGGGGCCGTGGCACAGAACCCCCAGGATTGTGCTACAAGGGGTGGGGCTGTGGCACAGAGCCCCCAGGATTGTGCTACAAGGGGTGGGGCCGTGGCACAGAACCTGCAGAATTGTGCTACAAGGGGTGGGGCCGTGGCACAGAACCGGCAGGATTGTGCTACAAGGGGTGGGGCCGTAGCACAGAGCCCCCAGGATTGTACTAAAAGGGGTGGGGCCATGGCACAGAGCCCCCAGGATTGTGCTAAAAGGGGCGGGGCCGTGGCACAGAAACCGCAGAATTGTGCTACAAAGGGTGGGGCCGTGGCACAGAACCTGCAGAATTGTGCTAAAAAGGGTGGGGCTGTGGCACAGAGCCCCCAGGATTGCACTAAACGGGGTGGGGCCACGGCACAGAACCCCCAGGATTGTACTAAAAGGGGTGGGGCCGTGGCACAGAGTCATAAAGTACACCACGGTTGGGCAGTGACATGGGCATTGCATGACACCTCTTGCAGGAGATGCCCTTTAAGAATGGTGGCCGTCCACCAGCGATCACATCTCCCCATTACAGCATAGTAGAGGCACTGAACACCAGCGTGTCGATCACCTCGCGTCAAACACGAGCGCAGGCAGCAACCGAGCTGCAATTTGTATGGTTTCCATGGTAACAGGTAACCAGATGATTCACGTCTTAGACACAACACGCGGCACAGCAGCAACTCCGCATCGACCACAGCCCCGAACTGCGGACTGACCCATGTGCAACAAGCAGAACCCAGCTGGCTGCAGACATCGGAAAGTGGTGGAGCACGCGGGCAACTATTTTTTTTTTTTGAAGAGCTTTTTTTGTTAAGAACGCGAGCTTAGATTACCGGAGCGTGCAAGCTTATGGGTCCGGTGGAGGGGGGACCCCGGGGGAAGGGGGGGAGGATGGGGGGGCGGGGCAGGGTTACACCTAGTCTCAGGGAAGATGAGATTGATTATGTCATCCCTATATAAACCTACTGAGCATTCGTCATTATAGCAGAACACACAATTCCATTCATAGGGATGTCTTCAGGGCTGTAAAACAACCTAAAGACTGATGAGGACGGGACACCCAGAGCAAGCGGGCAGGATCCTGTTATATCACCTTAGGCCAGGGGTGGGCAACTGTAGCCCTCCAGCTGTTGGTGAACTACAAATCCCATCATACCTCTGCCTTTGGGAGTCATGCTTGTAACTGTCAGTTTTGCATTGCCTCATGGGACTTGTAGTTCTACAACAGCTATAGGGCCACAGTTGCCCACCCCTGCCTTAGGCAATGCATGCTGGTTATTGCCTGCCAATGAATAGGCTGCACATCTGGAATAAAAGCCCTCATAATGGGCACAGCAAGGGTACAGACTCGGGAACTCAGCACAGGGACGGTGGGAACCCCTCATAATGGGCACAGCAAGGGTACAGACTCGGGAACTCAGCACAGGGATGGCGGGAACCCTTCATAATGGGAACAGCGGGAGTACAGACCCGGGAACTCAGCACAGGGATGGTGGGAACTCCTCATAATGGGCACAGCAGGTGTACAGACCCAGAACTCAGCACAGGGATGGTGGGAATCCCTCATAATGGATACAGCGGGTGTACAGACCCGGGAACTCAGCACAGGGATGGTGGGAATCCCTCATAATGGGCACAACAGGCATACAGACCTGGGAACTCAGCACAGGGATGGTGGGAACCCCTCATAATGGGCACAGTGGGTGTACAGACCCGGGAACTCAGCACAGGGATGGTGGGAACTCCTCATAATGGGCACAGCAGATGTACAGACCCAGAATTCAGCACAGGGATGGTGGGATCCCCTCATAATGGGCACAGCGGGTGTACAGACCCAGGAACTCAGCACAGGGATGGTGGGAACCCCTCATAATGGGCACAGCGGGTGTACAGACCCAGGAACACAGCACAGGGATGGTGGGAACCCCTCATAATGGGCACAGCAGGCGTACAGACCCGGGAACTCAGCACAGGGATGGTGGGAATCCCTCATAATGGGCACAGCAGGCGTACAGACCCAGAACTCAGCACAGGGATGGTGGGAATCCCTCATAATGGGCACAACAGATGTACAGACCCAGAACTCAGCACAGGGATGGTGGGAATCCCTCATAATGGGCACAACAGGTGTACAGACCCAGAACTCAGCACAGGGATGGTGGGAATCCCTCATAATGGGCACAACAGGTGTACAGACCCAGAACTCAGCACAGGGATGGTGGGAACCCCTCATAATGGGCACAACAGGTGTACAGACCCAGAACTCAGCACAGGGATGGTGGGAACCCCTCATAATGGGCACAGCGGGCGTACAGACCTGGGAATTCAGCACAGGGATGGTGGGAACCCCTCATAATGGGCACAGCGGGTGTACAGACCCGGGAACTCAGCACAGGGAAGGTGGGAACCCCTCATAATGGGCACAGCGGGCATACAGAAAGCCCCATTACTTGGTGCGCTAACAAACAGGCTGCCAATGCATTGCGAGGGATAATCCGGGTATCGGCAATCCGAGTGAATTATAGGCAGGCTTTAATGTTACTAGAAAAATAAAACGGTATAATCGATGTACTTTATTTTTTTTATTCATCGCTCAGTTTCTCTAAAGGCGGCTCAGAATATAAATGATCCAATTTCGGAATGACGGGCAGATTAGACGACATTAACAGCTGAACTCGGGGCAGATATAAACGACACAATGAATGCAGCTCTGTAACCATGAATACGTCACTAAATATATATTATTTTTAAGCAGTGGAACAGAATTCTACTCGGAATTAGACTCTCGCAGTCTATACAGCAGAGCTCAGGCTGGTGGTGGTGGTGGTAGCACAAGGGGCCAACAATCTATGACAAGAAGCATGCTGACAGGAGCAGAGAGCAGAGTGATTACATGTTCCGTTAATTTGTTTATTTATTTTTTTTGTTTTGTTTTTTAGATTTACTGTCCAATCACAGGCTGGGGCTGGGTCCAGGATGATCTAGACTCAGAGGCAGTGGGTTGAATGATGCTGCCCATGACATTGAGGACATCTAGTGGCAGAAAAGAGGTACTGCAGGGCACACAAGTACTATTCAGCTGTGAGCTGAATATTGCTGCACAAACTGACTTTGTTGTTATTCTTTCAATGTTTTTCATTTTTTTTTTTTTTAACACCTTACTTTAAGCCAGCGTTCTTCTTTAAAAAGGAAAAGAGAGAGCATGGGAGATAGAAAGGCAAAGACAGACAGGCGCCCTTTTCACTGGGACCCCTAGAGGACAGAAGGGGAAAGACAATATCCCAATGGGCACACATTCCTACCAGAGGAGGGAATTTCTCTTTACAGTGGCAAGATCAACTCCTACTTCCTGTGGTGTCTCTATAAACAGGAAGTGACTAGGATTCTCCACAGTGGGGCACAAGAGGAAGAAAAAAATTTGGCCAGTTTTGAAAGCTTCAAAACCAAAAGAAAAGTACCAGCTACACTTATGGTGATGGGAAGTCTGGGAAATCTTCCAGGACGGCACATCTGAGAGAAGACCAGATCCACCCGATAGGAAACAGTCAACAATTGAGTTTAAATTCCCCGCCCTTCCTTCCACTCCTCAGTTACAGAAGAGTGTTCCTGCCCCCTGGTGTATGAAAGGCACCAGATACGGGTGGGAAGTAGGCCTGCCGTCCTGGAAGATTTCCCAGAAAGACCATTGCCGGAAAGTTGCAACTGGTACTTTTCTCAAGTCATCTTCTGAGGAACTCAGGTCTACCTTAGGGTGGTACCACTACCTGTTATACTTTCCTGCCGAACGCCAGGTCCCGAGGTGACAACTCTACCCTGTAGTGTCTCACGAAGGTGCCCTGGCTTGTCCATGTGGCTGCTCGCCAGATCTGCTCAAATCGATGCTCCGGCCTTCTCCGCCCAAGAGGTCGCTGGCGCTCTAGTAGAGTGAGCCCTCACGTGTGAGGGAACTGAAACCCCTGACTGCTCAGAAGCTAAGGAGATGGCTTGTCTAGTCCATCTAGCTATTGTTGGCTTTCAGTCCCTTCCTTGGGCCCTTAACCAAAATCAGAAGGTGGCTCGACTTCCTGAAGTCACTCACTCTATTCAAATATGTCAGTAAACATCGCCTGACATCTAAAAAAAAAAACCCTTTCATTCCTTGGGTTTTGACAGAAAGAGGACAGGACAATCACGTGTCCTATGAAACCATAAGGCCACTTTGGGGTAAATAAAGAGGATCCTAAATACTACCCTGTCCTCTCCTCTTCTGACTGGGCTTTGCCTTAGTTCTTGGTACCCCAAGAGACGTGGTCAATTACTCTACGCATCCAAGTGTCACCATTTCTAGCGACGTAGGCGGATGCCAGGGCTGAGGCCATAGTAGCGGCATTGGCATATCAGGGTCTACACAACATGGTCTCGGACCTAAGGTCCATCTGATCTCTGATGTTACCAGAGCCTCAAAGAACAGGTCAGACTTCTTAGATACTTGCAATAACACCATCTAATTTGGGAGTTTGAGGAATTTCTTTTCCTCTTCTTCCCCAAAGGGGTACCCCCTCCTCCTGGTCTTCAATTTTAGGACCTCTCTCTTAGGATCCTTCCACTCTCAGGACAATATCTTTGAGAGTTTGGTGCATGGGTAGCGCCCTAGCATGCAGCCTCACCAACCCCCAATATATCTCATCCTGGGCTGAGATCTGCATTGGTGGTTCTGGAATGTCCTCGAGGAATAGATAGCCCTTAGGAGCCCATCCATATCTGCCAGGGCAAAAAGGAGTCTACCCGGTCTAGATTCCTTGCTAGCCCAACTCGCAACTTCCAAATTTTTGCCTTCTTCCAGGGACCTTTGGCCAGAAATCTCTGCCTCCTCTAAGACTTCCTCCTCTATGACCTGAGAGGATGAGGGTCCAAAATCCCCCACTGCTTAACCCTCTAAGATTTCCTCCTCTGTGACCTGAGAGGATGAGGGTCCCAAATCTCCCACTGCTTAACCCTCTAAGACTTCCTCCTCTGTGACCTCAGAGGATGAGGGTCCCAAATCCCCCACTGCTTAACCGCCCAAGCTCCGTCCTGGGAAGAAGACCCTTCCCTAGAGGATCAGGCATCCACCTCCCTGGATGTCAGGGCTGTCTTGAAGGATTGTAAGGTGGCTAACATTTCCGTTTGCACCGACAAACTCCTTCATAACCGCCGAGGTTTCTTTTCCTGACAACTTGTGGATACACTTGTAGCAAAAAGGGTCCGGCCTGGTCTTGTGGGACTTTATTACAATAACCACACTGTTTAGACCGGGGGGGCTTTAGCTTTACGTGTTTTGCAGGCACTCGCCCAGGGAGTTCCACACGGCTCGAAGGAGAAATAACAGAGCCCAGGTTAACTTAAAGTGGACCTGGGCTCGAAAATAGGAAGACTTGCATCTTACAGGAAATATCTAGAAATGCAAACTGTGCCTAGGCACTACCCTAACACAATACCCATGATCTTCCAATTCCTCCTGAGAAAGAGCAGTGCACTTCCTGTGCCTAGGCACTCCTGTTCTGAATGTGATTTGGAGTGAGATTTCGTATTGACCACTCATCATTCCGCTTGCTGGAGGGGAAGCAGCACCTGAGGATCTGCAGCACAAGGATCTCCCTACTCCCTTCTTCCATTTTGCGGCTCTGTGCTTCTTTCATCCCTCCCCTGCTGGATAGTAAGTTGTATCTGATAACGGGCATCACATGACCACAGGTTATGGCAAGAATAAAAATGGGCATTCAGATTAGGGTTTATGGCTATTAGATAAAGGTGTGTATGGATTGGGGGGGGGGGGAAATCAGGGGTTGATAGTGGCTCCAGTGTAGGGCTTTAACCATTGAAGGATCAGATGGCCAAGATCACCAATAGCCTACCGCCCCCCTGAGATGCCATCTTTTCTGGATCCTAAGAGAACCCTACCTCTGGCTATCCAATAGAAAGGCACCAACTTGGACACTTGAAGGACCCGAGGAGGAAGTAAACAGAAGACTCAGACTCACCAATACCCTTCTGCCCTACCCTGGGATGATGTAATTTTCTTCTGGAACCTAAGAGAACCCCACCACTGGATCTCTAATAGAAAGGCACTGACTTGGTTCCCCGAAGGACCCAAGGAGGAAGTAACCAGAAGAAAAGACTCGGGAGTGGTGGCGTCAAAGGATCGCCAATACCCTACCACCTCCCTAAGATGACATCCTCCTCTGGATCCTAGCCATCCAATAGGGAGGCACGGACTTGGGCACTCGAAGAACCCAAGGAAGAAGTAAAAGAGAAGACTCAGGCTCACCAATACCCTACTGTCCCACACTGAGGAGGACGCCATTTTCTTCTATATCCTGAGAGACACCACCACTGGATATCTAATAGAAAGGCACTGACTTGGAACCTCAAAGGACTCAAGGAAGAAGTAAACAGAAGACTCAGGCTCACCAATACCCTACTGCCCCACACTAGGGTGAAGCCATTTTCTTCTGGATCCTGAGAAAACCCCACCACCGGATATCTAATAGGAAGGCACTGACTTGGAAACTCAAAAGGACCCAAGGAGGAAGAACTCAGAAGACACAAGCTCACTAATACCCTACAACCCCACCCTGAGATGATGCCATTTTCTTCTGGACCCCACCACTGGACATCTAATAGAAAGGCACTCAAAAGACTAGAGGAGGAATTAAACAGAAGACTCAGCTTGGTGGCATCACATGACTGCAGCTTTCAGCAAGTAAAAATAGGTTTTCAGTTTAATTGATAGCAAAAAAAAAAAACCTAGAGTGGGGGTGATCAGCGGTTGACATTGACGCTAGAGTAGGGCTTTAACCATTGAAAAATCAGGTGGGCAGGATCACAAATACCCTACCAACCCATCCCCCAAAATACCATGGCTTTCTGGATCCTGAAGTAACTCGACACTGGACATCTAATAGGAAGACACTGACTTGGACTCTCGAAGAAAGACCCAAGGAGGAAGTAAACAATAGAAAAGACTTGGGAGTGGTGGCGTCACAGAATCACCAATACCCTACCGCCGCCTTAAGATACCATCCTTCTCTGGATCCTAGCCATCCAATAGGGAGGCGCTGACTTGGACACTCGAAAGACCCAAGGAAGAAGTAAAACAGAAGACTCAGGCTCACCAATACCCTTCTGCCCCACCCTGAGAGGATGCCATTTTCTTATGGATCCTGAGAGAACCCCACCACTGGATATCTAATAGAAAGGCACTGACTTGGACCCTCGAAGGACCCAAGGAAGAAGTAAACAGAAGACTCAGGCTCACCAATACCCTACTGCCCCACACTAGGGTGAAGCCTTTTTCTTCTGGATCCTGAGAGAACTGTGGGGCAAAACCTCACATGGTGGGTCACTGGATATCTAATAGAAAGGCACTAACTTGGACCCTCGAAGGACCCAAGGAGGAAGTAACCAGAAGAAAAGACTCGGAGTGGTGGCATCACAGGATCACCAATACCCTACCGCCACCCTAAGATGCCGTCCTCCTCTGGATCCTAGCCATCCAATAGGGAGGCACTGACGTGGACACTCGAAGGACCCAAGGAAGAAGTAAAACAGAAGACTCAGGCTCACCAATACCCTACTGCCCCACACTGGGATGATGCCATTTTCTTCTGGATCCTGGGAGAACCCCACCACCGGACATCTAATAGAAAGGTACTGACTTGGAAACTCAATGAAGGACCCGAAGAGGATGAACTCAGAAGACTCAAGCTCACCAATACCCTTCTGCCCCACCCTAGGATGATGCCATTTTCTTCTGGATTCTGAGAACCCCACCACCGGACATCTACTAGAAAGGCACTGACTTGGACCCTCGAAGGACTCAAGGAAGTAAACAGAAGACTCAGGCCCACCAATACCCTACTGCCCCACACTAGGTTGAAGCCATTTTCTTCTGGATCCTGAGAGAACCCCACCACTGGATATCTAATAGAAAGGCACTGACTTGGACCCTCGAAGGACCCAAGGAGGAAGTAAACAGAAGACTCAGGCTTACCAATACCCTTCTCCCTTTTCCTCTGGATATCCAATAGGAAGGCACTGACTTGGACCCTCGAAGGACCCAAGGAAGTAAACAGAAGAAAAGACTCAGGAGTGGTGGCGTCACAGGATCACCAACACCCTACCACCTCCCTAAGATGCCATCCTCCTCTGGATCCTAGCCATCCAATAGGGAGGTGCTGCCTCAGACACTCAGAAAAAAAAAGGACCCAAGAAGAAAGTAAACAGAAGACTAGCTCAAAAAAAAAAAAAAAAAAAAAAGAAGGACAAGGGGTAGAGTTCAAAATATAAATCATTTATTAAAATATAAAAAATCTTTACAAATTAGTAGAAAAAAGTATGACACATATTGATCATATCACATTTATAAACAAAAAAAACGCCAAACATTTTCCACCAAAGAAAAAAAAAAAAAAAAAAATTTTACAAAAATATTTCGGATAAAAATTAAACTTACTGTACATAAAGCTTTAAAAGGTAACACTTTACAAGAGGGGAGAACATATAAATATGGCCGGGCTTTGCTGGATGCAGAAAAGTCTTCTTTAAGCAGGACAAGCAATTTGCCTATACACAGAAAAAGTGGGGGGAGGGGACGGGGGGGCAACTTCTCACAGAACCCCCCAGAGCAGGGCGCCATTTTTAAAAATCCAGGAAAGTCGATCTCATAGACGACAAAACGTTGACTGCAGCAATTTTTTTTTCTTTAGTGCCCTTCAGTCTGGCATGGTTGTAACAGCTGAAAGGGCTTACTCTGATTTCACCGCACGCTGCGAGCTTCTCACCGTGTGCATTAGAAGCTGCAGCCAGATAGAGCTCCGCCTCCTTTCCTGTCTGGAGGACGTCCAACATAATCTCTCCTCTTTGGCCCGCCCCTTTTCCTTCATTGGATTTCAGTTCTTTCAATCATGGAGACTCAGTGTCACATGTGGGCGTTACCCATGTAAATACACAGGAACGCCCACTTCTCCAGACTGACGCCCACCCATCGAAGAATTTTTTTTAAATCGTCTAACCCCTCCCATTGCTTGCATCAGGGCTGAGGGCTCTCGGGGAGGGGGGCTGAGGGCTCTCGGGGAGGGGGGCTGAGGGCTCTCGGGGAGGGGGGCTGAGGGCTCTCGGGGAGGGGGGCTCTCGAGAGGAGGGCTGGGGGCTCGAGAGGAGGACTGAGGCAGGGGTGCTGTGATGTTTTCGGGAAGCTATGTACAGGCCCCCCCCCCTCCTACCAGCCATGATATGCCTGCATTGCATAGAGAAGCACAGGGACCCAGTGATGACATCAAGGTAGATCATGAAAATAGAAAACGGCTTTATTTACAGCATGTTGATGGGGGAGGGGAGGAAGGCAAGATTTAGATTAACAACGGGTAGCAAGGGCTTTTAAAACGCACTCCTGCCCTGAATCTGAAGCTCCGCTGTCCTACCTGCAGGTCCAGGACGGGTACGGCAGGTGTCAGCGAGTACAGCAGAGGGGGGAAAATCAGCAAACATCCATTTGCTGGTCTTCACCTCCAGCGAACGAATGTGGAAATGACAACGATCACTTCGGGGGTTGGAAGTGGTCACTTCCTGGCTACTGTGGTCGGGGATGAAGCTGATCAAGAACTATCTACGCATGATCAGCTTCCTCTAGGGGTCCAGTGGTGAGGAGCCCGCCGCGTCCCCTCTGGAGCCCCGCCCCGTCCCCTCTGGAGCCCCGCCCCGTCCCCTCTGGAGCCCCGCCCCCTCCGGAGCCCCGGTGAAGCATTTACTAAAACTGGAGTGTGCAAATCTGCTGCAGCTGCACATGGTAGCCAATCGGCTTCCAGGATTCCTGTCAAAATTGAACAAGTTAGAAGCCGATTGGCTACCATGCAGAGCTTGCACCAGATTTTGCACTCAAGTAATCAACCCCCCAAGTCTACCAGGCCCCTAATGTTACCATAAAGAGGACCTGTCACGTCTATTACACCTTGACATAGGAGGCCTAGACCACCCGCCAGGTGTGAACTGCTGTCTGTGCCCCCCATTGGCACCCTATTTGTCCTGTTTACCATCACCACCAACAGAAAGAAAACCCCAACATTTTGGGTTGTCACCAGAACAGGAACCTTCCACTAGTTCTGGTGACAACCAGGATCTCCCTCACGATTAGAGGGATTTCCTCACTTTCTGTTATTGAACAGGAAGTGAAGGGAGATCTCCCCGAAAGGGACGAAGATGACAGAAGAACAACAGAGGGGTGATAATCGTCTCTTACTCTATCCAGAATGGAAAAAAGTTTGCCTTTAGTTTTACTTTAGCGTGGTAGTAAACCCTTACCGATGCCCAGTGAAGTGGCTGGCCTCAGGTGATACACAGAGGAAACAAAATCCTCCTACGCGAGTTGTACCGGTTTATCTGTGGCCTTCTCCTCTACATCTATTCAAAGAATTTATACCGCTTGTCTGAGCTCTCAGAAAGTAGGGGGCAGCTCAGTGAGAGCTGATTGTAGGGAAGAAAAGGAAAGAAAAAAAAGGGGAAGAAAGAAAAAGAAAAAAAAAAAAGGGGAAGAAGAAAAAAGGGAAAGAAAAAGAAAAAAAAGGGAAGAAAAAAAAGGGAAAGAAAAAAAAAAGGGGAAAGTAAAAGTAAAAAAAAAAAGGGGAAAGTAAAAGAAAAAAGAAAAAAAAGGGGAAAGTAAAAGAAGAAAAAAAGGGGAAGGTAAAAGAAAAAAGAAAAAAAGGGGAAGGTAAAAGAAAAAAGAAAAAAAGGGGAAAGTAAAAGAAAAAAGAAAAAAAGGGGAAAGTAAAAGAAAAAAGAAAAAAAGGGGAAGTAAAAGAAAAAAAAGGGAAAGAAAAAGAAAGAAAAAAGGGAAAGAAAAAGAAAAACGGGAAGAAACGAAAAAAAAAAGGGAACGAAAAAAAAAAAAAAAGGGAAGAAACGAAAAAAAAAAAAAAAAAAAAAAAAAAGGGGAACAAACGAAAAAAAGGGAACAAAAAAAAAAAGGGAAGACACACCCCCCCCCTTTTACACAGAAACAGAGCTGAAGTTGTCAATCACAGACTGTGTGCTGCAGCTCCCTCCAGTTAAAAAGAAAAAAAAAAATTAAGAACAAAAAGGTTTCATCGGGTATCACCTCAAACGTCTGAGTGAGACCAATAATTCTCAGACCATCCACAGTAATCTCTAAACCGGATGACCTGTAAAATCACGGACAATATTGGGTACCACTGTAACAGCCATTTACAGTGGTCACATGATCAGCCAATATAACCCCCCCCCCCCAGGGTGGATGAGAAGGGGTTAACCCGTGCAAAAATGTCAAAAAACAAAAAATGTAAATGGGTGTGGTAGAAAAGTGCTAAAACTTCAACTTAAAAACAAGGATTATAACCAGTTTTATTATTTTTAATAAAAAAAGCCCCTCCCGCCTCGCGTGCCTAAACCCTGGAACTATAAAGCACATCCTAAAAGCATCCTTTTTTTATTTTTTAAATCCTATTGGGCGTTTTTAAAAAAAATGGCCACATTCAAAAAAAAGAAAAAAAAAAAGAAAGAAAAAAGAAAAGGGGGAGATGTAACGTCAAGTTAATGAAGAGCGACTGCTGCTACGGGCCGCTAAATCCGAACTTCGCAGGTTTTTAATGAATATTAAGTGGGCCGAGGTCGGCTGCCATGGCGACGGAGCGCCGATTGGAGACACTCTTGTCAGAGCGGCGTAACCTCGCGGCTCAGCCCCAGACGCCGGGCTTTGTTATTCTGCTGCGCTCGGCATTAATACAAATTTGGTATCGACGTGTCAATCTCTTCCGCCCGGCCTCAGCGTCCCCCGCGCGTGTCGTCACGAAGGGATCCAATTATGGCTCAGGCAGGATTTAAGAAAGACAAGCCAGCCGACGCCCCTGCAAAAAAAGTGGTGACCGCTAATTTATTCGAATAGATGCGATTAAAAGAAAAGAACCCCCCCCCAAAAAAAAAAAATACCATGCGCGCGCTCACATACACAAACAGGAAAAAAAATTTAAATAAACAAAAACCCAACCTCGCCAAAAAAACAAAACGAAAAGAAATAAAGAAACCACAAGTAAACAGGGAAAAAAATTGGAATAAAACACGATTAATAACCCCCCCCAAAAAAAAAAAAAAAAAAACCACAAACACAATAGGAAAAATTTTAAATAAAACACACAAAAAAAGAAAAACCAAATACCACAAAAATAAAAAACAAAATCCCGACCCCGCCAAAAAAAAAAAAAAAAAAAAAAAGAACGTGGGTTTTTTGTTTGTGTTTTATACCAATTTTTTTTTTCTGTTTACTTGTGGTTTCTTTATTTTAAATTTTTTTTTTTTGGCGGAGTTGGGTTTTTGTTTTTTGTGGTATTTGGTATTTTTTTTTTTGGTTTTCTTTTTTTTTTTTTTCCTGTTTGTGTGTCTGTGCTCTTTGTGTGTGTTTTTATTTAAACATTTTCCTATTGTATTTGTGTTTTTTTTTTCTTTTTTTTGCATTTTTTTTAGTAGTTTTGTTTGGAGAGGTTTTTTTTCTTTTTTGTGGGTTTTTTGTTCGTGTTTTATTCCAAACAAAACCACTCAAAAAATATTAAAAAAACCCACAAATGCAATAGGAAAATTTTTAAATAAAAAAACACACACACGCACACAAAGCACAGACACACAAACAGGGAAAAAAAAAACAAACAAAAAAAAAAAAAACCACAAAAACCCAACCCCACCAAAAAAACAAAAAAAAACAAAAAGAAATAAAGAAACCACAAGTAAACAGGAAACAAATTTGGAATAAAACACGAACAAAAAAAAACCCGCAAAAGGAAAAAAACTCTCCAAACAAAACCACCCAAAAATGGAAAAAAAAAAAAACAACAGGGAAAAAAAACCCACAAATACGATAGGAAAATTTTTTAAATAAAACACACACACACAAAAAGCACAGACACACAAATAAACAGGAAAAGAAAACCAAAAAAAAACCCACAAAAATAAAAAAACAAAAACCCAACTCTGCCAAAAAAACAAAACGAAAAGAAATAAAGAAACCACAAGTAAAACAGGGAAAAAATTGGAATAAAACACGCACAAAAAAAAAAAAAAAAAAAAAAAAAAAAAAGCAAACCCCCAAAAATACACAAAAAAAAAAAAAAAAAAACACACAAGCTCCTAGCAGGTTCAGCACTTCTTGAAGCTTGTTGGAAGCCTGCTAGCAGCTTGCTTGAAGTGGCAATCAGCCCTCCCATTAGGGTCTGTGTTCACCATTTACAAACTGGAGCTGATTGGTACTTTAAAAGCTTCAACAAAGCTTGCTGTTCACACTGTTCTTTAGCCCCTGTGAAGTGGCCTTTTTTTTTTTTTTTTTTTTTTAAGATTTTGGATAGAGTAGAGGGGGGGTGGGGTGAGGGTTAAAATTGCCGTCCATTTTTTTTTGCCATCTTTGTATAGTTGGGGAGATTCCCCGCCATTTCCTGTCCTGTAGACTGCAGCAAGCGAGTGACAACTTTCCAATGCAACACAAAGCACGAGCGCGCTCCTCGATCCGACGCAACCAGCTCGGGAATCTGTGCTCAATTCTCACCAGATCACCGCTGGAGGTTATGGCCGCTGGCAGTGATCGCACGCAGAAGAAAAAAAATATCTGACAAGCTGGTTGAACGATCGATGTGTTGATCGATAGATCAGCTTCAGTACAACCAGCCTGCCCATAGATCGAAACTTTGCCGGTCCCTGCTGAACTACCCGAGATTCAATCCATCTACGGCCGGAGGGGAATCCCCACCTAGGTATCGACAGAACAAGATTCACCACTGTCATTCCCGATGACATCGGGGGATTACGACAATTAATGAGAGCAAATTTTATCAGATAGTAAGAGGGATTCTAAACCCTTACCATGCTATTTAAAAAAATAAAATAAACAAAAATAGAAAAATAAAATAAACAAAAATAGAAAAAAAAAAATAAACAAAAATAGAAAAAAAAAATAAACAAAAATAGAAAAAAAAAAATAAACAAAAATAGAAAAATAAAATAAACAAAAATAGAAAAAAAAAATAAACAAAAATAGAAAAATAAAATAAACAAAAATAGAAAAAAAAAATAAAATAGAAAAAAAATAAAATAGAATAAATAAAATAGAATAAATAAAATAGAAAAAAAATAAAAATAGAATAAATAAAATAGAAAAAAAAAAATAAAAAAAAATAAACAAATTCTTGCCTAGGGAATGGAGCGCTCTCGTTTCAGCTCAACGCATCCCCTAAATATATAACATCTCTCCGTGTGTCTAGAAACATCCAACCCAGAAACATGATATTATAAATACATTAATAAAAAAGGGAGGGAGAAGCTGTCACCTTTCTGAAAGGGGAGGGAGCACAGACAGTGCAAGCGGATCTCACACGTTAGGTTGGGGGGATGGTAAAAATCCTCGGTTGAGCTGCACGGTTACCACTCCCCAACCGCTACCCTCTTGAGCCACAAAGGCTGGCTGTGTACACATGGCACGGCTGTGGTTGCTTTGCTTAGCGACTGCAGCAGGACATACACCCGCGTCTCTTTCGGTTAAGTGAAGGGAGGGGGGGTGCACTGCAAGGACCCCTTAGCCACTTGAGGGGTTCAAGCCGGGCAGTAGGAGGCCTCCCTCACCCTGTGTGAAATGTTCTGAGCCCTGGATCACATCTATGCGGTTTCCCCACGGCTGCCCATTCATTCATCAAATGAAAAATACAGAGAAAAAAAAAAAGGCCCTTGCACCTTAAAAAAAGAAAAAAAATTAAACAAAAAAGCAAAAAAAAAAAAAAACAAAAATGAAACAAAAACAAAGAAAAAAAAAAAGCAAAAACAAGAAAAAAAACAAAAATTAAACAAAAAGAAAAAACAAGTAGTAAAAAAACAAAAACAAAAATGAAACAAAAAAGAAAAAATACAAACAAAGAAAAAAAAAAACAAGAAAAAAACAAAAAAAAACCAAACACTGCATAGTGCAGTGCAGTTCCCAGTGTGCGGGGGTGTCATTAGAATTAATGGTAGCCCCTCCCATCTCCTAAACTGCATTGCATTTTGTTGTGCAGCTACGGGAAAGTATGCTTTCCTGAGAACCCAGCCGCCTGAAGAGCGATCCAACCGCAAATCGCTCCTCAGTGTGAATGAGACTGTGCCGCAGTCCATACCTGGGGGGTCCTGAATGGAGAACCTGGACTGTCACTATATACTGGAAGCTAGAGCTCTCTGCACTCCAAAGGGCCACACAGACACTGGGGGTCCCAATATCAAGAAAGCTGTACAACTGTGACCATGATGCACTAGTAGTTCAGATACAGATCCACTTCAAAAAAAAAAAAAAAAAACTAAATGTATGCGATAATCTGATGCTCTGTTTCACATATATATATATATATATAAATAAAGGTGTTTATAATTCATAATAAAACATAAAACAAACAAGAATAAAAAAAGGATTTGTGGTTTAGAAGCCAAAAACTACACTGGAAAGTCTCTGGAGGCATCTCTACATACCAGCCTCACATTTACGGGTATGTGGATTGCACTTTAAAAGCGAGCCTGCTGCCAACATGGAAGTCAAATGGAGCATAAAAAAAAACGAAAGAAAACAAAAAGGGAAAAAAGGGAAGAGAAAAAAAAAAGAAAGGAGGAAAAAAGGAAAAAAAAAAGAAAAAGGAAAAAAGAAAAAGGAAAAAAAGAAAAAAAAAAGAAAAAGGAAAAAAGAAAAAGGAAAAAAAGAAAAAAAAAGAAAAAGGAAAAAAAGAAAAAGAAAAAGGAAAAGAAAAAAAAAGAAAAAGGAAAAAAAGAAAAAGGAAAAAAAGAAAAAGGAAAAAAAGAAAAAGAAAAAAAAGAAAAAAAAAGAAAAAGAAAAAAAAGAAAAAAAAGAAAAAAGAAAAAAAAGAAAAAAAAGAAAAAGGAAAAAAAGAAAAAGGAAAAAAAAAAAAAAAAGAAAAAGGAAAAAAAGAAAAAAAAGAAAAAGGAAAAAAAGAAAAAAGGAAAAAAAGAAAAAAGAAAAAGGAAAAGAAAAAAAAAGAAAAAGGAAAAAAAGAAAAAGAAAAAGGAAAAAAAGAAAAAGGAAAAAGGAAAAAAAGAAAAAGGAAAAAGGAAAAAGGAAAAAAAGAAAAAAAAAGAAAAAGGAAAAAAAGAAAAAAAAGAAAAAGGAAAAAAAGAAAAAAAAGAAAAAGGAAAAAAAGAAAAAAAAGAAAAAGGAAAAAAAGAAAAAAAAGAAAAAGGAAAAAAAGAAAAAAAAGAAAAAGGAAAAAAAGAAAAAAAAAGAAAAAGGAAAAAAAGAAAAAAAAAGAAAAAGGAAAAAAAGAAAAAAAAGAAAAAGGAAAAAAAGAAAAAAAAGAAAAAGGAAAAAAAGAAAAAAAAGAAAAAGGAAAAAAAGAAAAAAAAGAAAAAGGAAAAAAAGAAAAAAAAAGAAAAAGGAAAAAAAGAAAAAAAAAGAAAAAGGAAAAAAAGAAAAAAAAGAAAAAGGAAAAAAAGAAAAAGGAAAAAAAGAAAAAAAAAAGGAAAAGAAAAAAAAAAAAAAAAAGGAAAAAAAAGAAAAAGGAAAAAATAGAAAAGGAAGGAAAAAAGGAAGGAAAAGGAAAAAAAGGAAGAAGAAAAAAAGGAAAAAAAAAGAAAGAAGAAAAAAGGAATAAAAAAATGAAAAAAGGCAAGGAAGGAAAAAAAAAGTTTCTTTTTTTTATGTTATCCATAGATATTGGCGGATAGGTTCACATGAAAATTTCCCGGTATTTGTCATGCTCGGCCCAGCCCCTCCAGTATGAGGTCACCAAAAGAGGGAGTGGCCGAGATCAACTCAGAAGAGTGAAGATTTGCAGGTGAACCCGCCCAAAAATGATTTTCACGGTGTTGACGCAGAACTATGACCTTTAAAAACAAACAATTGCAGATTTTGTTTTCCTTTACACTATGGGGGTCGCTTTACTAAAATTGGAGTGCGGAAAATCTGGTGCAGCTGTGCATAGAAACCAATCAGCTTCCGAGTTTTTAATGCAGGCCACACACGGGTCAAATTCCAAACAAATTTTCTTTAGAAAAATCGGAAATTTTGTGCGTTTTATAATCCGTGCCGCCATTGATTTCAAAATTCAACCAACTAAGCCTTTAAATTCCAGCTCCTGTTGCTACAGAAAAGAATTTTCTCTTTCGACTACATTTCTCACACGATTCTCCCATCACTGATTCAGCCAACAAATTTCCCAACATGCCAGATCACTCCAATTCGATGGTCGCTCAACAAATGGGCCCTTGCCGTGGCCCTCTAATGGTGCAAAATTCGAGATAAACATTCTTGGAAAAGATTTTTGGAAAGAGAAATTTCTCAGAAAAGATTTTCGAACAAAAAAAATTCTCAGAAAAGATTTTCGAACAAAAAAAATTCTCAGAAAAGATTTTCGAACAAAAAAAATTCTCAGAAAAGATTTTCGAACAAAAAAAATTCTCAGAAAAGATTTTCGAACAAAAAAAATTCTCAGAAAAGATTTTCGAACAAAAAAAATTCTCAGAAAAGATTTTCGAACAAAACAATTCTCAGAAAAGATTTTCAAACGAAAACAATTCTCAGAAAAGATTTCCAAATGAAAACAATTCTCAGAAAAGATTTTCTCACGAAAAAAATTCTCAGAAAAGATTTTCTCACAAAAGAAATTCTCAGAAAAGGATTTTCGAACGAAAAAAATTCTCAGAAAAGATTTCCGAACAAAAACAATTCTCAGAAAACATTTTCGAACGGAAATTCTTAGAAAAATTTTTGCACGAAAATTCTTTCAGAATTCAATCCATAAATGGTCGGCTTTGTCACAAGTTAGAAGCCGGTTGGCTACTGTGCACAGCTGATCCAGTTTTAGTAAATCAACCAATCAGAGCAGAGCGTGTATACATTTAATTAAATATATTTTATATACTGTGAAACCTGCAATTATTGTTTGTCAACAAACCCCATGTGATCACCATAACTGGCTGTCCACAAACCCCATGTGGTCACCATAATTGGCTGTCAACAAACCCCATGTGGTCACCATAATTGGCTGTCATGGCGGTCACAGGCGAGGTCTCCTAGTCCTGACATGGAATGCAATGCTCCTGAATAATCTTCACCACGGGTGTCAAACTGGTGGCCCTCCAGCTGTTGCCAAACTACAAGTCCCATGAGGCATTGCAAGGCTGACAGTTCCAAGCACGACTCCCAACGGCAGAGGCATGATGGGACTTGTAGTTTGGCAACAGTTGGAGGGCCGCCAGTTGGACACCCCTGGTTGAAGTCACAAAGATTAACCTCTATTAGGGTGGAGAACCAAAGTCCAAGATCCACACCGGTGTCTGTAGGCACCTCACTTGGGTACAACCCAAGAAAACACTTCAAAGCGAGGTCAGGATCCCATCATTGTCCCCGTCATACGCTCGCTTTGAAATGCCCACAGTGGAGGCAGGCTAGCTTGAAAGGCCAACCTACGCGCGACTTTTCTTAAGCGCCCAAAAGCTGCTGGGTCACCTGGAATGGAAGCCATAGAGGGGAAGAGGGTGACAATTCAGCACTTTGGAAGAGCGTCTGATGAGCCTCCAACGTTGAGGACAGCAGGTCACCAAACTTCAGCCCTCCCTGCAGCTTCTCCTGAGACGTCTCACAAGTTCTGTACATCTGAGACCTTCGCGAGGCCGCCGGCGTCACATGGCGGTAATGTCATTGTGGTGTTCCACTGTCTCTACCTCCGTGACCTCCAGCTCCTCTGTTGACACGATAATGGTGTCTCCCTCTTCTACCACCTCGGTGGAGTCGTCTCCGTTCACGTGCTGCCTCGTCAGGTTTTCCAGCTTCAGCCTGTAGCTTTCCGCTTCCTGTTCCTTTGCCAGGAGCTGCTGCCTGTACTCGCTGGCTCGCAGGTTGGCCTCGAGCAACTGTTGCTGCAGCAGCTTGGTGGCTTCATCACCATGACTGGCCTACAAGACAAATATTAAGAAGTCAGAAATGCGGAGACCGCGGGTGAACGATTCTCCTGCTCCTGACGATCACCAGATGTGTGAATGTTATTTGTTGTAGGGCCCAGAAACAAGAGTGGCCTTTTTTGTTCTAGGTCAGGGGGTCTCCAAACTATGGCCCACCAGGTGTTGAGGAACTGCAGGTCCCATGAGGCCTTCCAAGACTGACAACCACAAGCAAGACTCCCAGAGACATGATGGGACTTTTAGAACTTCAACAGCTGGAGGGCCATAGCTTGGAGACCCCTGTTAAAGGACCTAAAAGCACCCTGACCTTTGACCCCCAACACATCATCTAGGTCATTGTCAGAATTAGTATTGGGGTCAAAGGTCAGGGTGCTTTTAGGTCCTAAAACAGGGGTCTTCAAGCTATGGCCCTCCAGCTGTTGAAGTTCTAAAAGGCCCATCATGCCTCTGCCTCTGGGAGTCTTGCCTGTGAATGTCAGTCTTGCAAGGCCTCCTGGGACCTGCAGTTCCTCAACACCTGGTGGGCCATAGCTTGGAGACCCCTGTTCTAGGAACTACAAGCAGACTCACCTTCGACCCCAACACTAAAGGTTTGATCTAGGTCATTGTCAGAATTAGTGTTGGGGGTCAAAGGTCAGGGTGCTTTTAGGTCCTAGAACAGGGGTCTCCAAGCTATGGCCCTCCAGCTGTTGAAGTTCTAAAAATCCCATCATGCCTCTGGGAGTCCTGCTTGTGGTGGTCAGTCTTGCAAGGCCTCATGGGACCTGCAGTTCCTCAACACTTGGAGGGCCATAGCTTGGAGACCCCTGTTCTAGAACCTAAAAGCACCCTGACCTTTGACCCCAATACTAATTCTGACCTAGATCAAACCTTTATGTAGCCTTTTTTTTTTTTTTAAAGCACTTTTGTACGTTTACAAACTGGTGGCCCTCCAGCTGTAGCCAAACTACAAGTCCCATGAGGCATTGCAAGGCTGACAGTTACAAGCATGACTCCCAAAGGTAAAAGCATGATGGGACTTGTAGTTCCGCAATATATGGTAGACCACTGGTTGAACCCGGTAACACATATGTAGCATCAAGGAGGTGGGCTTTAAACCTGAGTGCCGCAGATGTGTTCATGTGTTTTTTCATCCTGGGAACATGCTGCCAGCACAGAGATCCCCGGGTCTCCTAACGATCGCTCTAATAGCCTCTGATTTGACGATCGTAGTGATCAGTCACTGTGCAGCCTGCCCATGTTTTTTTTTTCCTTTTTCTCTTCTGAAGGGAGAAAAAGATGCATTCTCTCCTTACAGGAGAGAAAGATGTAAACCAGGGGTGTCAAAACTGGCGGCCCTTCAGCTGCTGCGAAACTACATCTTTCTCTCCTGCGAGGAGAGAATGCATCTCCCTTAAGAAGAGAAAAAGGAAAAAAAAAAAAAGAATGAAAATTCCGGTACCGAAACAAAACTCAAAATGCGCAGTTTTTAAAAATTAATATATATTTTTGGAAAAAAAAAAACCTTGATTAAAAAAACAAAAATAAATAAATAAATATATATATATATATATATATATATATATATATATATATATCCCAATTTTTTTGTAAAATATGAAAGAGGATGTTACGGCGAGTAAATAGATACCAAACATGTCATGCTTTAAAATTGCGCACACTCGTGGAATGGCGTGAAACTGCGGTACTGAAAAAATCTCCATGGGTGATGCTTTAAAAATGTCTACAGGTTAGCAGTGTGAAGTTACAGAAGTCTAGTGTGAGAATTATTGCTCTTGCTCCCACGTTTGTGGCGATACCTCACGTGTGTGTGGTTTGAACACCATTTACATATGTGGGCATGGCCTACGTATGCGTTCATCACTACGTGCGAGCATGGGGGGAAGGGGGGGGCGGGGGCACTTCTTTAAACTTTTTTTTAATTTAATATTTTTAAAATTATTCTTTTTTTTATTTAATATTTTTAAAATTATTCTTTTTTTTATTTAATATTTTTTGTTTGCACTGTTCCTTAAGAATAAAAGTGATTACAATTTTTTGTTTTGATCCAATGCTTTACATTGCAGAGGAGAGATGTGGGGGTCCTACTGACCCCATATCACTCTTATAAAGAGGACCCGTCACTAATTATTTCTATCACAGGGGATGCATGCATTTGTGATTAAAAAAAAAAAAAATTGTAATCACTTTTATTCTTATCACAAGAAATGCATGCATCCCCTGTGATAGAAATAATTAGTGACGGGTCCTCTTTATAAGAGTGATATGGGGTCAGTAGGACCCCCACATCTCTCCTCTGCAATGTAAAGCATTGGATCAAAAATAAATAAAAAAAATTATATATATATATATTTGATCTAGTGCTTAAAAAAAAAAAAAAATGGCTGGAACGGGAAGAGACATGGCTCCGGTCCTCCAAGGGCATAGAGATGAGTGGCGGCCATCTTTCCTTCACTCATCTCTATGCCCAGCGCTGGGATCGATGGTTTCTCAGGTAAGTCTGAACTTCCGAGGAGGGGCGACGGCTGGTTTTTTCGGCACCTGTATTGGTGCTTTTTTGCAATTTCGGCCGACAGCCTAAAGGGGGTGTTTTTGGCTGAAAAAATTTCAGCCACCAAAATTTCGGTGCATCCCTATTTTTTAAGTCGATTTGCAGGGTAGCTTTACAGAGGATCGATCATTTATCTCATCCAGGGAAAAGTAGCAAATCTCTCTTTATATAGCAAAGTACAGAAGAGGTCCCCAGAGGAGAGAACAGCATGGAGAGCACAGCTGAGTCCCCCCTCCCCAGAGAATACATATATACACAGCTCAGCCGGCATGGAGAGAGCACAGCGGAGTCCCCCCCCCCCCCCCCCCAGGGAATACATATATACACAGCTCAGCCGGCATGGAGAGAGCACAGCGGAGTTCCCCCCCCCCCCCAGGGAATACATATATACACAGCTCAGCTGGCATGGAGAGAGCACAGCGGAGTTCCCCCCCCCCCCAGGGAATACATATATACACAGCTCAGCCGGCATGGAAAATGGTAACAAAAATAAAAAAAGGATCCTTGGAGATGAGAAGTGACTGCGGGGTGTATCCAAGGCAGCAATCATGGCGTCTAGAGAGTATATAAAGGATGAGAGCGAGTCCGGTCAAGTTTCATTTTCCATTACAAGAACTCAGAAGTAGGGGCGTCAACCCCCCCCCCTCGAAACGCATCGCCTCTCGTCTGGCCTCATGTAATGAAATCTAAAAAACTTCAATGGACCCGCTCTAAATCTGTGATGTTCACCCTTTAAATATTTCCCAGACTGCTCCATGGACCTCCGGTGACAGGCAACTGCCTCCAAGAGTTAAAATGTCAATCTGGATTTCTTCTTTTCCTCGGGTCCAGCGCTCTACTGACACGTCATCTGTCAAGTCATCAAGATGAGAAACTCTTTTAAAAAGGAAAAAACACAAAAACAAACAAACTACACAGTCCACGAAAAAAGCCGGCACCACCATAGACTCAGCGTATACGGCCATCATTGGTTAAATATGGTGGAATACAGCCAAATAAAAATCCAACACCTTTTTTTTACCTTCATACATTCTATGTACGGACATGTAATAAAAAAATATATATATATATAATAATAAATATATATATATATATTCTGCTGTGTGGCAGTGTAAGGTGGTTATACTTACCCGAGTCCCATCTCCATCCAGTGACGTGCACAAGTAATTATTTTCCTTCACTGATGTGCGCTGAGGAGGCTACACGGATGAGGAGGCACTGATGGGTACTGACAGGCATCACTGATGGGCACTGATATGTGGTACGGATAGGCGACAATGACAGGCATCACTGATAGGCATCATTGATGGGCCACTGATAGGAGACAATGACTGGCACTGACAGGCATCATTGATGGACACGGATAGACAATGACTGGCACTGATAGGTGGCACTGACAGGCATCATTGATGGGCACTGACAGGCATCATTGATGGGCCACTGACAGGCATCATTGATGGGCACTGACAGGTGGCACTGACAGGCATCACTGATATGTGGCACTGATAGGCGACAATGACTGGCACTGACAGGCATCATTGATGGGCACTGATAGGGACTGACTGGCACTGACAGGCATCATTGATGGGCACTGATAGGCGACAATGACAGGCACTGCCAGGCATCATTGATGGGCACTGATAGAAGACTGACTGGCACTGAGGCATCATGGATGGGCACTGATAGGAGACAATGACTGGCATTGATGGGCACTGACAGGCATCATTGATGGGCACTGATAGGTGGCACTGACAGGCATCATTGATGGGCACTGATAGGTGGCACTAACAGGCATCACTGATAGGCGACAATGACTGGCACTGACAGGGCATCATTGATGGGCACTGATAGGCGACAATGACAGGCATCATTGATGGGCCCTGATAGGCGACAATGACAGGCATCATTGATGGGCCCTGATAGGCGACAATGACAGGCATCATTGATGGGCCCTGATAGGCGACAATGACAGGCACTGACAGGCATCATGGATGGGCACTGATAGAAGACTGACTGGCACTGAGGCATCATGGATGGGCACTTATAGGAGACAATGACTGGCACTGATAGGTGGCACTGACAGGCATCATTGATGGGCACGGATAGGATACTGACTGGCACTGACAGGCATCACTGGTGGGCACTGATATGAGGAGGTACTATCAGTGCCAGTCGTCGCCCGTCCGTGCCTCATCTGTGCACTGACATGTGGCACTGAAAGGCAACACTGACCATCAGTGCACATGTCCCCTCTGAGGAATGCCTAAGTCATTGGTTCTTTACCACGATCTGTGATCCCGTATCCAAGGGACACAGCACACCACCAATCAGCACGCATGCGCAGCTACAGTGGGAGGACGTCTTATGACATCCTCCCAGGACAAGAGAGCTCTTGCCTGTCATCTCCCTCCACAACGGGCGGGAGGCGGTTCAAAGAGATTTCTACCTACTTTCAACCTATTGGATAGAAAGGGAATGGAGTTAAAATTGCATCAATAGGGACATCAACATAAAAAACATTTCCCAGCAGAGAGGAGATTTTTATTGTTTTGTATTTATTCTGCTGCTGGTGTCCCAGTGAAGGAGATTTCCCTCCATTTCCTGTGCAGATGACAAAAACAGGAAGAGAAAAAAAATCTCCAGAACGGCGATACAACCCGCACTGACCTTTTTACCGCTCTCGCTCCCTTGTTAGGTTTTGGAACTTTTCAATAAAAAGATCAATTTCTGCCCTTCGAGGATTCTTACCATGCCGCTTGCTGTGTGTTTTTCAAAAAGTTCTGCTTTTAGCCTCTTGAGCGGGGGAGGCTCGTCCTCCGTGACCACCTCCTCGATGACGTCTTCTTGTGGAACTGCAACAACTAGGGGGATGAAAAAGAAAAAAAAAAAAAAAAAAAAAAAGTACAATCAGAAACCAGGTCCACTAGCGTCAATGACCAAATCCTGCAGAGCTCAATCTTAGTCTTCCCGTGACCGAGATTGAGCTTTGCAGTCACTTTTGCGGCGGTTGTTTTCTTATTCCGGTCACAATCCCACGCAATGTCCTTTTGTCTCTTTCGGTCAGCTGACCATGTCGACCGCGATTCTGCTCACCAATTTTTTCTCAGAAACTGTATATGCCGCCATAACCTGACACCTTGCAACACGGCAAATAAATTGGCAGCTTCAGTCACTTACCTGTCCCTCGGTGTGTCCCCCGCAGCCAGTTTCACCAGCCGTCCTGGATTCAAGGAGGGCCGGCATCTTCAGTCTGGACACCCGGCTGTGATAGATTGCAGCTTCACAGCTGGGTACCCAATGCGCATGCGCAAGCAGCGCTGCGCTTCATGAATGGTCCTGTAGTCTTCTGGGACCTGTCATGTGTCCCAAAAGACTATTTTATTAAAAAAACGAAAGATCAGTTGTTCGATCCGCCGACATTACCACCAATGATGAAAAAATAATAATAAATCGGCCAATTTTCATCCTGTCTACGGCCGGCATTTAATTACTTCTGTCCCTGCAGAGAGCTCCGCTATTATATTTTACATGAAAAAGTCTTGCAGTTGCAACAATGTATACATTTCGGATACAGATGGGTTTATTCAGATACAAATGGGATACATTGTTGCAACCGCAAGACTTTTCATATAAAATATATATAGGACTGGAATTCTTTTTCTCTTTTTTCTTTTCCTTCTTCTTCCTCTCCTCCTCTCCTTTTTTTCCCCCTCTCCTCCTTTTTTTCCCCTCTCCTTCTCCCTCTTCTTTCCCCTCTCCTCCTTTTTTTCCCCTCTCCTTCTCCCTCTTCTTTCCCCTCTCCTCCTTTTTTTCCCCTCTCCTTCTCCCTCTTCTTTCCCCTCTCCTCCTTTTTTTTCCCCTCTCCTTCTTCCTCTTCTTTCCCCTCTTCTTCTTCCTCTTCTTTCCCCTCTTCTTTTTTTCCCCTCTCCTTCTTCCTCTCCTCCTTTTTTCCCCTCTCCTCCTTTTTTTTTTCCCCTCTCCTCCTCCCTCTTCTTTTCCCCTCTCCTTCCCCCTCTTCTTTTCCCCTCTCCTTCTCCCTCTTCTTTCCCCTCTCCTTCACCCCTCTTCTTTCCCCTCTCCTTCACCCTCTTCTTTCCCTCTCCTTCTCCCTCTTCTTTCCACTCTCCTTTTTTTTTCCCCTCTCCTTCTTCCTCTTCTTTCCCCTCTTCTCCTTTTTTTCCCCTCTCCTTCTTCCTCTCCTCCTTTTTTTCCCCTCTCCTCCTTTTTTTTTCCCCTCTCCTCCTCCCTCTTCTTTTCCCCTCTCCTTCCCCCTCTTCTTTTCCCCTCTCCTTCCCCCTCTTCTTTTCCCCTCTCCTTCCCCCTCTTCTTTTCCCCTCTCCTTCCCCCTCTTCTTTTCCCCTCTCCTTTCCCCTCTCCTTTTCCCTCTCCCTCTCCTTTTCCCTCTCCCTCTCCTTTTCCCTCTCCCTCTCCTTTTCCCTCTCCTTTTCCCTCTCCTTCCAGGTCACGACTCATGCGCAGATTTTTTAATCGGTAAAACGATCAGCCGTTTTGCCCATCATTGCCAGGAAAATCGGCCAATCGTCAAAATTGGCTGCGAATTTTCCAACTATAAATAAAAGCAACCAGGGGGAAAAAAAAAAAAAAAAAAAAAAGGTGCCAAAACCTCAAAAAACGGCTGACCAATTAACCCACTAACGGTGCGAAATCAGCTGATTTTCGACCCGTCTATG
>NW_028321601.1:0-28379 GCF_062004578.1 Staurois parvus | reverse complement strand
TTTATTTTTTTTTGCGATAAGTGGAGACCCCATATGATTGATGGGGGCTCTGCAGACATTGTTGGGGGGGTCTTACATGTTGTCTGTTTGTGTCACAGAGGTCCGGGCGCTGGTGTGCGATGCACGTCCGTGTGGCGTATATGATTCTGCGTCATCAGGAGAGGATGAAGGTATGGTGGGATCTTCTTTCCTCATATATAGTAGCTTCTGCTGAGCCTATGTCTGGACCCCAGATTCCCTGCAAGGGGGAGGGCTGTGGGGTCACATTGCTCATGGAAACTGAATTCTGGGAGGGAAAATCAGATCTCTGGAGGCTGACATGATCTCCTTGCTGTGGGCAACAGATTTATACCCCAAGTACACCTCTATCAGTGATTAGTAGATGTGGTGAGATGGTCCCATACATGGCAATGTGGATATTAGGCCGTGTATTGTGGTGAAATGAACCCCCAGATCTAGTCTTGTTGCAGAGCTGATGGTACAGCCTTCTCTTCAGGGATTGGTTGGTTCCCTTTTATAAGCCATTTGTAGGAGGGGCTTCCATTTGTGTCATACCTACCATCAGTCACTGTTGGAGAACATAGGATTTATCTTTTCTTCAAGCACATGTAGTGCCAATCCAGTAAGGTCAGGACCTGCGTTGAATCAACATTGTGGAATGGTCAGGGTACTGGACCTGCGCTGTGGGAGTGTCGCGGTACTGGACCTGCGCTGTGGGAGTGTCGCGGTACTGGACCTGCGCTGTGGGAGTGTCGCGGTACTGGACCTGCGCTGTGGGAGTGTCGCGGTACTGGACCTGCGCTGTGGGAGTGTCGCGGTACTGGACCTGCGCTGTGGGAGTGTCGCGGTACTGGACCTGCGCTGTGGGAGTGTCGCGGTACTGGACCTGCGCTGTGGGAGTGTCGCGGTACTGGACCTGCGCTGTGGGAGTGTCGCGGTACTGGACCTGCGCTGTGGGGGTGTCGCGGTACTGGACCTGCGCTGTGGGGGTGTCCTGCCTGGGGGGCGGTACTGGACCTGCGCTGTGGGGGTGTCGCGGTACTGGACCTGCGCTGTGGGGGTGTCGCGGTACTGGACCTGCGCTGTGGGGGTGTCGCGGTACTGGACCTGCGCTGTGGGGGTGTCGCGGTACTGGACCTGCGCTGTGGGGGTGTCGCGGTACTGGACCTGCGCTGTGGGGGTGTCGCGGTACTGGACCTGCGCTGTGGGGGTGTCGCGGTACTGGACCTGCGTTGTGGGGGTGTCGCGGTACTGGACCTGCGTTGTGGGGGTGTCGCGGTACTGGACCTGCGTTGTGGGGGTGTCGCGGTACTGGACCTGCACTGTGGGGGTGTCGCGGTACTGGACCTGCACTGTGGGAGGTTCGGGGGGACTGGACCTGCACTGTGGGAGGGTCGGGGGGACTGGACCTGCACTGTGGGAGGGTCGGGGGGAGAGTGGACCTGCGTGTTGGGAGGGTCGAGGGGGAGTGGAACTGCGTGTTGGGAGGATCGGGGGGGGGACTGGACCTGCGTGTTGGGAGGGTCGGGGGGGACTGGACCTGCGTGTTGGGAGGGTCGGGGGGGACTGGACCTGCGTGTTGGGAGGGTCGGGGGGGACTGGACCTGCGTGTTGGGAGGGTCGGGGGGGACTGGACCTGCGTGTTGGGAGGGTCGGGGGGGACTGGACCTGCGTGGTGGGAGGGTCGGGGGGGACTGGACCTGTGTGGTGGGAGGGTCGGGGGGGACTGGACCTGTGTGGTGGGAGGGTCGGGGGGGACTGGACCTGCGTTGGGAGGGTCGAGGGGGGGGGGGGGGGGGAGTGGACCTGCGTGTTGGGAGGGTCGAGGAGGGGGGGGGGGAGTGGACCTGCGTGTTGGGAGGGTCGAGGAGGGGGGGGGGGGGAGTGGACCTGCGTGTTGGGAGGGTCGAGGAGGGGGGGGGGGGGAGTGGACCTGCGTGTTGGGAGGGTCGAGGAGGGGGGGGGGGAGTGGACCTGCGTGTTGGGAGGGTCGAGGAGGGGGGGGGGGGGGGGGAGTGGACCTGCGTGTTGGGAGGGTCGAGGAGGGGGGGGGGAGTGGACCTGCGTGTTGGGAGGGTCGAGGAGGGGGGGGGGGAGTGGACCTGCGTGTTGGGAGGGTCGAGGAGGGGGGGGGGAGTGGACCTGCGTGTTGGGAGGGTCGGGGGGGGGAGTGGACCTGCGTGTTGGGAGGGCCGGGGGGGGGAGTGGACCTGTGTTGGGCCGGGGGACTGGACCTGCGTGTTGGGAGGGTCGGGGGGTGGGACTGGACCTGCGTTGGGGGGGGGGGGGGAACTGGACCTACGTGTTGGGAGGGTCAGGGGTGGGGGGGACCTGCATTGGGTCGGGAAAGGGGGGGGGGTACTGGACCTGCGTTGGGAGGGTTGGGGGGCGACTGGACCTGCATTGTGGGAGGGTCAGGGGACTAGTAAATGTGGGACATAGTGACCCTGAGGTAAGTGCTGTGATGTGACTGTAAAGGAGTTTCCTTGCTTTACCACAATTATGTATTAACTAGCTGGACTTGAGCGCTGAGTGTTGGAGAAATCTCTGGATGTCCAATCTCATCCCAAAAGCAAGTGATTTACCCTTCTAATAAACCATGACCCGCAGGGTGACGCTGTCCACCTCTACAGACCCCCTACTCTCTGTCCTCCTCTACAGACCCCCTACTCTCTGTCCTCCTTCTCCTCTACAGACCCCCTACTCTCTGTCCTCCTCCTCCACAGACCCCCTACTCTCTGTCCTCCTCCTCCACAGACCCCCTACTCTCTGTCCTCCTCCTCCACAGACCCCCTACTCTCTGTCCTCCTCCTCCACAGACCCCCTACTCTCTGTCCTCCTCCTCCACAGACCCCCTACTCTCTGTCCTCCTCCTCCACAGACCCCCTACTCTCTGTCCTCCTCCTCCACAGACCCCCTACTCTCTGTCCTCCTCCTCCACAGACCCCCTACTCTCTGTCCTCCTCCTCCACAGACCCCCTACTCTCTGTCCTCCTCCTCCACAGACCCCCTACTCTCTGTCCTCCTCCTCCACAGACCCCCTACTCTCTGTCCTCCTCCTCCACAGACCCCCTACTCTCTGTCCTCCTCCTCCACAGACCCCCTACTCTCTGTCCTCCTCCTCCACAGACCCCCTACTCTCTGTCCTCCTCCTCCACAGACCCCCTACTCTCTGTCCTCCTCCACAGTCCCCCTACTCTCTGTCCTCCTCCACAGACCCCCTACTCTCTGTCCTCCTCCTCCTCCACAGTCCCCCTACTCTCTGTCCTCCTCCTCCTCCTCCACAGACCCCCTACTCTCTGTCCTCCTCCTCCACAGACCCCCAACTCTCTGTCCTCCTCCTCCACAGACCCCCAACTCTCTGTCCTCCTCCTCCACAGACCCCCTACTCTCTGTCCTCCTCCTCCTCCACAGACCCCCAACTCTCTGTCCTCCTCCTCCCTCCACAGACCCCCTACTCTCTGTCCTCCTCCTACAAAGACCCCCTACTCTCTGTCCTCCTCCTCTGTTCCTCCTCCTTCCATATACCCTCTGGATAGGATGTTTTCTCTTCCACCCTGTTTGGTCTAACCCAGATGTCTCTGTCCTCCTCCTGTTGCTCCTTGTTCCTTACAACCCTTTTCCTTGTTCCATATCTTCTCCCCCACCCTCTCTGGTCCCACCTGGGTATCTGTCCCCCTCCGCCCTCCTCTTTTCCTTACCTCCCTCCCCTTGTTGCATATCTCCCCTCTCCTTGTTCCATATCCTCTCTGGTCCCACCTGGGTATCTGTCCTCCTGCGCCCTCCTCTTTTCCTTCCCTTCCCTCCCCTCCCCTCCCTGCATATCTCCCCTCCTTGTTCCATATCTTCTCTGGATCTTCTCCCCCCACCCTCTCTGGTCTCACCTGGATATCTGTCTCCTCTGTTCTCCTTCTCGTTCTCCTTCTCTTGTTCTCCTTCTCCTCCTCCTCCTGTTCTCGTTCTCCTGCTCCTCCTGTTCTCGTTCTCCTGCTCCTCCTGTTCTCGTTCTCCTGCTCCTCCTGTTTTCGTTCTCCTGCTCCTCCTGTTCTCGTTCTCCTGCTCCTCCTGTTCTCGTTCTCCTGCTCCCTGTTTTCGTTCTCCTGCTCCTCCTGTTCTCGTTCTCCTGCTCCTCCTGTTCTCGTTCTCCTGCTCCTCCTGTTCTCCTCCTCCTGTTCTCCTCCTCCTGCTCCTTCTGTTCTCCTCTGTTCTCCTCCTCCTGCTCCTTCTGTTCTCCTCTCCTTCTGTTCTCGTTCTCCTCCTCCTCCTGTTCTCCTCCTGTTTTCTCCCTCTGTTCCTTACCTTCCCTCTCCCTTGCTCCATATCTTCTCTGTTCCTCCTCTCCCACCTGGGTATCTCTGTCCCCCTCCCCTGAACACCCCCTGATCTCACATGGGTTTGGCCTGTCTGTCTCACACGGGACTCTTCTATATCACAGCTTGCACAAGGAGCTCCACATAAGCCTGAATTTCGTAGTGACCTCCTATGCCTGAATTCGGGACTTGGCCTCTCTCCCCTCCACACACGAGCTGTCTCGGCCCCCCACCCTCATGACTGGTAAAGGATTGCATGCTTCTGTTGCACCCTTTGTATGTGTGGTGTTAGTCCTTTGTTGCATGTGATGTTGATATTTCCTCTGGAACCCTTTATACAAATCTTTGTCTTCTCTTTAGTTGCCTTGCATGTACATAGGAAGTCTTTGTACTGTCCCTCCTCTGCCTGTCTGCCATCTTCTAGGTCTCTGTAGGTGTTTAGGTTGGCCCCATGTGCTGGCTGGGTAGTTGAATTGTCTTCTCAGGTTCATTTTTGTTTTCTCAGGTGCTGTATCTCATACCCCTGGTCAATTTCAGGTCGCATCCTCTGCTACCCAGTTCCTTCCTCCCTCCGGGCCTGTTGGTGAGTCTCATATTCCAGCCTTGATTTTCTCCATTGTCATGTTTAATGAACAGAACCGTCTGATGTCTGGAGGGTCAACAGCCTCCATTCACTGGCCAGGGTCTGCACAGTATGGGATTGAGCACTCATATCTCTCCAGTATAAGGAACGCCTATAGGTGGCCTGTGTTCTAGGTGGAGGTCGGAGGAGTTGGGTACCCAGCTCATTAAATCAGAGATGATCCGTGTTCTAGGTGGAGTCTGGTGGGCACAGTGGTCTCCTGGCTTCCTATGTCCTTCAGAGGAGTCAGGTACCCAGCTCATTAAATCAGTGATGATCCGTGTTCTAGGTGGAGTCTGGTGGGCACAGTGGTCTCCTGGCTTCCTATGTCCTTCAGAGGAGTCAGGTACCCAGCTCATTAAATCAGAGATGATCCGTGTTCTAGGTGGAGTCTGGTGGGCACAGTGGTCTCCTGGTTTCTAATGTCTTTTAGAGGGATCCGGTGCCCAACTCTTTCTGCTTATCATTTCAGAGAGAAACCACATGCAGTTGTGAGTAGAAATAATTTCCATTCCAGGTCTGGGGAATTGAGTGGTTTAAGTGTGGAACATCTACTGAACATTAACATTTTGTTTGTGGGTGGACTGACCTTTGTATGCCCCTCCTATAACCATATCTTCTATCTTCCTCTCAGATCCATTCATTCGGGCTCCTGGATTCTCTCCCCTAGCATCCCTGACAAATGGTGCTTTTGGTGGTTTAGGAAACCCTTCTTACAGTAAGTAGACCAGTTGGGGATTTCTGTGGTTTGCTGGGAGTACTCCATGTCAGGTCTTCCCTTGGTGTGAATGAGAAGTCTGGTAACGTGGGGCCTGTGCTGCTGTTGTATTTTATATAGTTACTATTGGATGGTATAAAACAAGTCTGACTAAGTACACATTTCCACATGTTCAGACTACACACTACATTGTCTACAAATAAAATCTGTTCTGCGTTTTCTGTTTCATGGTTTGTTTTCTTCAATAAAGTTTAAAGAACAGAAGACATGTAGGGTGGGAAGAGCAATGCAAAGAGGAGAGAGTCCCATGGCAAGGGCCATGAATACTGGGTGGAGGAGAATATGATGGATAGGGGAACCAGCAAATTATTACGGTGTGAGTAGGATTTGAAGTCCCCAGGGGTTGGGTTGAGTAGGTAGTTGCTATGGTTTGAAGGCCTCAGCAGTTGGGTGGTGTAGGTAGTGGGTATGTTTTGAAGGCTCTAAGGGTTGGGTGGAGTAGGCGTTGGGCATGTTTAGAAGGCTGTAACGTTTGGGTGGAGTAGGAGTGTTTTGGAAGACCTCAAGGGTTGGGTGGAGTAGGTGGTGGGTATGTGTAGAAGGCTGTAGAAGTTGGGTGGAGTAGGTGGTGGGTATGTTTAGAAGGCTGTAGGGGTTGGGTGGAGTATGTAGTATGTTTTGAAGGCCCCAGGGATTGAATGGAGTATGTAGTGAGTATGTTTTAAAGGCCCCAGGGATTGGGTGGAGTAGGGGTTGGGTATGTTCATAAGGCTGTAGCATTTGGGTGGAGTAGGTGGTAGGTGTGCTTTGGAAGACCTTAGAGGTTGGGCAGAGTTGGTGGTGGGTATGGTTAGAAGGCCACAGGGATTGGGTGGAGTAGGTGGTGGGTATGTTTTGAAGGCTGTAGGGGTTGGGTGGAGTGGGTGGCGAGTATGTGTAGAAGGCTGTAGGGGTTGGGTGGCGTAGGTGGTGGGCATTTGTAAAAGGCCCCAGAGGTTGGGTGGAGTAGGTGGTGGGTATGTGTAGAAGGCTTTAGGGGTTGGGTGGAGAAGGTGGGTACGTGTAGAAGGCCCCAGGGGTTGGGTGGAGAAGGTGGGTACGTGTAGAAGGCCCCAGGGGTTGGGTGGAGAAGGTGGTGGGTACATGTAGAAGGCCCCAGGGGTTGGGTGGAGAAGGTGGTAGGTATGTGTAGAAACCATTCACCTACACCACCCAACCTCTGGGGCTTTCTACACATACCTACCACCTTCTCCACCCAACCCCTGGGGCCTTCTACACGTACCCTCCACCTACTCGACCTAACCCCTGTGGCCTTCTACACGTACCTACCACCTTCTCCACCCAACCCCTGGGGCCTTCTACACATACCCACCACCTAACCCCTGGGACCTTCTACACATACCCTCCACCTACACCACCCAACCTCTGGGGCCTTCTACACATATCCTCCACCCAGCCCCTGGGGCCTTCTACACATACCCTCCACCCAACCCCTGGGGCCTTCTACACATACCCATCACCTACTCCACCCAACCCCTGGGGCCTTCTACACATACCCATCACCTACTCCACCCAACCTCTGGGGCCTTCTACACATACCCATCACCTACTCCACCCAACCCCTAGGGCCTTCTACACATACCTTCCACCTACACCACCCAACCTCTGGGGCTATGTGTAGAAGGCCCCAGGGGTTGGGTGGAGGGTATGTGTAGAAGGCCCCAGGGGTTGGGTGGAGGGTATGTGTAGAAGGCCCCAGGGGTTGGCTGGAGTAGGTGGAGGGTATGTGTAGAAGGCCCCAGGGGTTGGCTGGAGTAGGTGGAGGGTATGTGTAGAAGGCCCCAGGAGTTGGGTGGAGGGTATGTGTAGAAGGCCCCAGGGGTTGGCTGGAGTAGGTGGTGGGTATGTGTAGAAGGCTTTAGAGGTTGGGTGGTATAGGTGGAGGGTATGTGTAGAAGGCCCCAGGGGCTGGGTGGTATAGGTGGAGGGTATGTGTAGAAGGCCCCAGGGGTTGGGTGGTATGGGTGGAGGGTATGTGTAGAAGGCCCCAGGGGTTGGGTGGTATAGGTGGAAGGTATGTGTAGAAGGCCCCAGGGGTTGGGTGGTATAGGTGGAGGGTATGTGTAGAAGGCCCCAGAGGTTGGGTGGTATAGGTGGAGGGTATGTGTAGAAGGACCCAGGGGTTGGGTGGTATAGGTGGAGGGTATGTGTAGGAGGCCCCAGGGGTTGGGTGGTATAGGTGGAGGGTATGTGTAGGAGGCCCCAGGGGTTGGGTGGTATAGGTGGAGGGTATGTGTAGAAGGCCCCAGGGGTTGGGTGGTATAGGTGGAAGGTATGTGTAGAAGGCCCCAGGGGTTGGGTGGTATAGGTGGAGGGTATGTGTAGAAGGCCCCAGGGGCTGGGTGGTATAGGTGGAGGGTATGTGTAGAAGGCCCCAGGGGTTGGGTGGTATAGGTGGAGGGTATGTGTAGAAGGCTTTAGAGGTTGGGTGGTATAGGTGGAGGGTATGTGTAGAAGGCCCCAGGGGTTGGGTGGTATAGGTGGAGGGTATGTGTAGAAGGCCCCAGGGGTTGGGTGGTATAGGTGGAAGGTATGTGTAGAAGGCCCCAGGGGATGGGTGGTATAGGTGGAGGGTATGTGTAGAAGGCTTTAGAGGTTGGGTGGTATAGGTGGAAGGTATGTGTAGAAGGCCCCAGGGGTTGGGTGGTATAGGTGGAGGGTATGTGTAGAAGGCCCCAGGGGTTGGGTGGTATAGGTGGAGGGTATGTGTAGAAGGCCCCAGGGGTTGGGTGGTATAGGTGGAGGGTATGTGTAGAAGGCCCCAAGGGTTGGGTGGTATAGGTGGAGGGTATGTGTAGAAGGCCCCAGGGGTTGGGTGGTATAGGTGGAAGGTATGTGTAGAAGGCCCCAGGGGTTGGGTGGTATAGGTGGAGGGTATGTGTAGAAGGCCCCAGAGGTTGGGTGGTATAGGTGGAGGGTATGTGTAGAAGGACCCAGGGGTTGGGTGGTATAGGTGGAGGGTATGTGTAGGAGGCCCCAGGGGTTGGGTGGTATAGGTGGAGGGTATGTGTAGGAGGCCCCAGGGGTTGGGTGGTATAGGTGGAGGGTATGTGTAGAAGGCCCCAGGGGTTGGGTGGTATAGGTGGAAGGTATGTGTAGAAGGCCCCAGGGGTTGGGTGGTATAGGTGGAGGGTATGTGTAGAAGGCCCCAGGGGCTGGGTGGTATAGGTGGAGGGTATGTGTAGAAGGCCCCAGGGGTTGGGTGGTATAGGTGGAGGGTATGTGTAGAAGGCTTTAGAGGTTGGGTGGTATAGGTGGAGGGTATGTGTAGAAGGCCCCAGGGGTTGGGTGGTATAGGTGGAGGGTATGTGTAGAAGGCCCCAGGGGTTGGGTGGTATAGGTGGAAGGTATGTGTAGAAGGCCCCAGGGGATGGGTGGTATAGGTGGAGGGTATGTGTAGAAGGCTTTAGAGGTTGGGTGGTATAGGTGGAAGGTATGTGTAGAAGGCCCCAGGGGTTGGGTGGTATAGGTGGAGGGTATGTGTAGAAGGCCCCAGGGGTTGGGTGGTATAGGTGGAGGGTATGTGTAGAAGGCCCCAGGGGTTGGGTGGTATAGGTGGAGGGTATGTGTAGAAGGCCCCAAGGGTTGGGTGGTATAGGTGGAGGGTATGTGTAGAAGGCCCCAGGGGTTGGGTGGTATAGGTGGAGGGTATGTGTAGGAGGCCCCAGGGGTTGGGTAGAGAAGGTGGTGACGCGATGTGTTGTGTGGTATGTTCTGTAGTGTCTCGGTGGTTTCGATGCTTTTGTACTGCGGGGATCAGATTATGGGTGAATTTTGGGGGGTGGGTTATGTGCTGTGGATCATCATTGGTACGTGAGGTTTGGTTTTGCACATGGTGGGGGGAGGGGATTAGGCCAATGTTCAGTGATGCAATTTTTTGGCTGCCAATACACAGAGCAGCTCTAGTTTGGAGGGGGTTAGCAAGCAGCACTGGGAGGTAGGATGTGTGGGAGGAGTGAACTGACGTTAGATTGGAAGTGAACTCCCAGAACCAGGAAGTGGACTCCTCGAGATTCGCTTTACATCCTGATCTCAGAAGGCTACTCTCTGTGGGCGGTCCATAGCGAATAGTGTAGATTGGTGTGTAGACACTACCGTGTTTTTGGCTGGAAGTAGCACAATACGGTAAGTAGAAGGCATGGTCTGCCCTGTGAATGACTCTGCACTGCATTTTCTTCCACACGTTCCTTACGATGGCTTACCTTTCCAGAGATCAGTAATCGTCCCCAAACTTTCCTTCTAGATCCTTCCTCTGTGTTCAGCCAGAAGGAAGCCTCTACGATTCACAACTTCCCCAGTCCACATGATCCTTGGAATCGGCTGCACCGCACTCCACCTTCCTTCCCTGTGGCACCCACTCAGATCTGTGGCAAAGTCGGGGACCTGGATCCACACACCATGCATATGAAGGATGAGAAGGACCGGTAGGTGGAGCCTTTCGTTGGTTTGTAGGTCTACGTGGAGATGGGGTCACATACTTAATCTTCTTGTTTTGCCAACACAGGGACTTGCTTTACTCTCGTTTGCCTCCAAGGGTGTCCCCTCTTACACAAACCCCCCGCCTCCCGGGTGCTGAGGAGCGAGTCCCCAGCCGGAACCTCTCCCCATATGTGGCCATGAGACCTGGGAGCAGTTCGGAGATGAAACCTCGACTGACGCCAGACCATCCTTCCAAAGTGAAAGTGAAGGAGGAGCCGGACTTGCTGAGCTTCGAGGTGGGCCGCTCTCCTCTGCCAGGACTCCACTTGCCCCATCCTTCTCCCCCTTTTGAAAGGCTGCGAGGATCTTTTCTGGGGGAGCAGTACCCCAATGCACTGGAAGCCTGGAGAGATGTGTACCGTAGAGTAGACCCGCCTCCTCTCCGCCTGCCATCTGCAGCTCCTCAGCATCTGTTTGAACAGCGGGAGGAACGAGCCCACATACTGCGAGAAGACTTTGAACGAGCTCGCCTATATGGCCTACCTGCCCATGTCACCATGCAGCCTGCCGCACCGTCTATGCTGGGCCCGCTCTACCATCATCCTGGAACTGGGCTACTGAGCAAAACCCCGCCCATGAATCTGCTGAGTGCTCCACCTCCCCTTATATCTACATCGCGGCCGGGGTCCCCTCCCCGCAGGGACCTTTACAAGGACAGAGACTGCAGATAGGACTGGCCCGGTCTTCTCCTGTACATATTTATATATTCAGCCCCTCCCCTCAATGCCCCTCCCCCCGGGGCTTTTGTACATTTTTATGGTATAATGTGATTTTCAGCACTGTGTTCCCCTATGACCATTCCTTTTTACAGGTTCCGGGGCCGGGGGGAGGGGTAGAACCTCTGTACCCAGGACATCAATAAACCTTCTCTCCGTATTCCACCCCTCCATGGCTCATTTATCCAAATACGGGCTCACTGCCTGCTGCAAATGCTACTTGCCTGGCTGTTCTGCAGATTAGGGGAAAGTCATAGGATTGGTGTGACTGCCAGGCACGTGGCATTTCTCAAAGGTTCATTGAAGGACACCATTTCATGGGTTTGATATCGCCACCTACAGGAGCAGGACGTTGGGCGCAACTGAAATCCTCTGGTGGTGGCCAAACCTCTCCATTTGCAGTACAGAATTTGGTGATTTGGTTTGGCCCCACCCCTTTTGGTTGTCTTTCTAGTACTGCTTTGCTGCATCCTACCTGTGAAGATGTGTCCTCCAAGGAACGATGGAGACATTTGGATTTTGTACTCACTGTAAATTCTTTTCTCTGCGGTCATTGGAGGACACGGCACCCATCCAGATGGCCACCCCTTCGGCATTCTATTAGTTTAGGTTGCAGTTGGTGTCCTGCTCCTGTAGGTGGCGGCATCAAACTCATGTATGAAGTGAAGCTGTGTCCTTCAATGAACTCCGGGAAGAGGATTGTATGGTGGCTACAAGAATCCAATTTGTGGCAAGACGTCGGCAGTGGAAGCCTCCATACGGGTTTCTCTGACACCGGTCAGTCTGCCCTTTGTCCATGACTTTGGGGGTCATCCAGCTGCTGGAAATTGACCTTATTACCTGCTTGTGGCTTCAGGGACTTTGTAGATAATGGAGTGAGGAGGACAGAACCTGGAAGATGTCCCAGATTTCAGCCCTCATGGGTTCCTTCTCATGGCTAGTGTTTTGTTGTTCCCTTCATCCAATGGGGGCCAGTGGGTGGATGTTGGAGTCGTCTCCTGCATCCAATGGGGGCCAGTGGGCTGGATATCGGAATCGTCTCTCTGTCCAATAAGTGCCAGTGGGCTGGATGTCGGAGTCGTCTCTCTGTCCAATGGGGTCCAGTGGGCTGGATGTTGGAGTCATCTCCTCCATCCAAGGGGGCCAGTGGGCTGGATGTCGGAGTCGTCTCTCTGTCCAATGGGGGCCAGTGGGCTGGATGTCGAAGTCCTCTCCTCCATCCAAGGGGGCCAGTGGGCTGGATGTCGGAGTCGTCTCTCTGTCCAATGGGGGCCAGTGGGCTGGATGTTGGAGGGGGGGAGGTGATGAGAGCAGATTTCTCCTCAGGATGGGGGGGGGGGGAATAAGGGCAGATTTCTCCTCAGGACGGGGGGGGGGGGGGGGGGAATAAATGCAGATTTCTCCTCAGGATGGGGGGGGGGGGGATAAGGGCAGATTTCTCCTCAGGATGGGGGGGGGGGGGAATAAGGGCAGATTTCTCCTCAGGATGGGGGGGGGGGATAAGGGCAGATCTCTCCTCAGGATGGGGGGGGGGGAATAAGGGCAGATTTCTCCTCAGGATGGGGGGGGGGATAAGGGCAGATTTCTCCTCAGGATGGGGGGGGGGGATAAGGGCAGATTTCTCCTCAGGATGGGGGGGGGGATAAGGGCAGATTTCTCCTCAGGATGGGGGGGGGGACAAGGGCAGATTTCTCCTCAGGATGGGGGGGGGGGACAAGGGCAGATTTCTCCTCAGGATGGGGGGGGGGACAAGGGCAGATTTCTCCTCAGGATGGGGGGGGGGACAAGGGCAGATTTCTCCTCAGGATGGGGGGGGGGACAAGGGCAGATTTCTCCTCAGGATGGGGGGGGGGGAATAAGGGCAGATTTCTCCTCAGGATGGGGGGGGGGAATAAGGGCAGATTTCTCCTCAGGATGGGGGGGGGGATAAGGGCAGATTTCTCCTCAGGATGGGGGGGGGGGATAAGGGCAGATTTCTCAGGATGGGGGGGGGGGATAAGGGCAGATTTCTCAGGATGGGGGGGGAATAAGGGCAGATTTCTCCTCAGGATGGGGGGGGGATAAGGGCAGATTTCTCCTCAGGATGGGGGGGGGGGACAAGGGCAGATTTCTCCTCAGGATGGGGGGGGGGGGACAAGGGCAGATTTCTCAGGATGGGGGGGGGGGACAAGGGCAGATTTCTCCTCAGGATGGGGGGGGGGGGATAAGGGCAGATTTCTCCTCAGGATGGGGGGGGGGGGGGAATAAGGGCAGATTTCTCCTCAGGATGGGGGGGGGGATAAGGGCAGATTTCTCCTCAGGATGGGGGGGGGGGATAAGGGCAGATTTCTCAGGATGGGGGGGGGGACAAGGGCAGATTTCTCCTCAGGATAGGGGGAGGATAAGGGCAGATTTCTCCTCAGGATGGGGGGGGGGGGGGGGGGTAAGGGCAGATTTTTACTTAGGATGGGGGGGTAAGGGCAGATTTCTCCTTAGGATGGGGGGGGATAAGAGCAGGTTTCTCTTCTGAATGGGGGGGGGTGATAAGGGCAGATTTCTCCTCAGGCTGGGGGGTGATAAGGGCAGATTTCTCCTCAGGCTGGGGGGATAAGGGCAGATTCCTCCTTAGGATGGGGGGGGGGGGGAGGGCAGATTTCTCCTTAGGATGGGGGGGGTGGGGAATAAGGGCAGATTTCTACTCAGACTGGGGGGGATAAGGGCAGATTTCTATTCTGAATAGGGGGGGTGATAAGGGCAGATTCCTCCTTAGGATGGGGGGGGGAGATAAGGGCAGATTTCTCCTTAGGATGGGGGGAGGACAAGGGCAGATGTCCCCTCAGGATGGGGGGGGGGATAAGGGCAGATTTCTCCTCAGGATGGGGGGGGGGGGGGGATAAGGGCAGATTTCTCCTCAGGATGGCGGGGATAAGGGCACATTTCTCCTCAGGATGGGGGGGGATAAGGGCATATTTCTCCTCAGGCTGGGGGGGGGGGGGGGATAAGAGCAGATCTCTCCAGGATGGGGGGGATAAGGGCAGATGTCCCCTCAGGATGGGGGGGATAAGGGCACATTTCTCCTCAGGATGGGGGGGGGGATAAGGGCAGATTTCTCCTCAGGATGGCGGGGATAAGGGCACATTTCTCCTCAGGATGGGGGGGGATAAGGGCACATTTCTCCTCAGGATGGGGGGGGATAAGGGCATATTTATCCTCAGGCTGGGGGGGGGGATAAGGGCAGATTTCTCCTCAGGTTGGGGGGGATAAGAGCAGATCTCTCCTCAGGATGGGGGGGGATAAGGGCAGATGTCCCCTCAGGATGGGGGGGGGGATAAGGGCAGATTTCTCCTCAGGATGGGGGGGGGGAAATAAGGACAGATTTCTCCTCAGGATGGGGGGGGAATAAGGGCAGATTTCGCCTCAGGATGGGGGGGGGATAAGGGCAGATTTCTCCTCAGGATGGGGGGGGGGGATAAGGGCAGATTTCTCCTCAGGATGGGGGGGGGGATAAGGGCAGATTTCTCCTCAGGATGGGGGGGGGGATAAGGGCAGATTTCTCCTCAGGATGGGGGGGGGGGGGGGGATAAGGGCAGATTTCTCCACAGAATGGGGGAGGGGGGTAAGGGCAGATTTCTCCTTAGGATGGGGGAGGGGGGTAAGGGCAGATTTCTCCTTAGGGTGGGGGGGGGGGATAAGGGCAGATTTCTCCTCAGGATGGGGGGGGGGATAAGGGCAGATTGCTCCTCAGGATGGGGGGGGGGATAAGGGCAGATTTCTCCTCAGGATGGGGGGGGGGAATAAGGGCAGATTTCTCCTCAGGATGGGGGGGAGATAAGGGCAGATTTCTCCTCAGGATGGGGGGGAGGGATAAGGGCAGATTTCTCCTCAGGATGAGGGGGGGGGGGATAAGGGCAGATTTCTCCTCAGGATGGGGGGGATAAGGGCAGATTTCTCCTCAGGATGGGGGGGATAAGGGCAAATCTCTCCTCAGGATGGGGGGGGGGGGGGATAAGGGCAGATTTCTTCTCAGGATGGGGGAATAAGGGCAGATTTCTCCTCAGGATGATGGGGGGGGGGGGATAAGGGCAGATTTCTCCTCAGGGTGGGGGTAATAAGGGCAGATTTCTAATCAGGATGGGGGGGGATAAGGGCAGATTTCTCCTCAGGATGGGGGGGAATAAGGGCAGATTTCTCCTCAGGACGGGGGGGGGGGGGGAATAAATGCAGATTTCTCCTCAGGATGGGGGGGGGGGGGGATAAGGGCAGATTTCTCCTCAGGATGGGGGGGGGGGAGAAGGGCAGATTTCTCCTCAGGATGGGGGGGGGGGGGAATAAGGGCAGATTTCTCCTTAGGATGGGGGGGGGGTGGGGAATAAGGGCAGATTTCTACTCAGACTGGGGGGGATAAGGGCAGATTTCTATTCTGAATAGGGGGGGTGATAAGGGCAGATTCCTCCTTAGGATGGGGGGGGGGGGAGATAAGGGCAGATTTCTCCTTAGGATGGGGGAGGGGGAGATAAGGGCAGATTTCTCCTTAGGATGGGGGGAGGACAAGGGCAGATGTCCCCTCAGGATGGGGGGGGGGATAAGGGCAGATTTCTCCTCAGGATGGGGGGGGGGGGGGATAAGGGCAGATTTCTCCTCAGGATGGCGGGGATAAGGGCACATTTCTCCTCAGGATGGGGGGGGGGGGGGATAACGGCAGATTTCTCCTCAGGATGGGGGGGATTAGAGCAGATCTCTCCTCAGGATGGGGGGGGGATAAGGGCAGATGTCCCCTCAGGATGGGGGGGATAAGGGCAGATTTCTCCTCAGGATGGGGGGGGGGATAAGGGCAGATTTCTCCTCAGGATGGCGGGGATAAGGGCACATTTCTCCTCAGGATGGGGGGGGGATAAGGGCATATTTATCCTCAGGCTGGGGGGGGGGGGGATAAGGGCAGATTTCTCCTCAGGTTGGGGGGATAAGAGCAGATCTCTCCTCAGGATGGGGGGGATAAGGGCAGATGTCCCCTCAGGATGGGGGGGGGGGATAAGGGCAGATTTCTCCTCAGGATGGGGGGGGGAATAAGGACAGATTTCTCCTCAGGATGGGGGGGGAATAAGGGCAGATTTCTCCTCAGGATGGGGGGGGAATAAGGGCAGATTTCTCCTCAGGATGGGGGGGGGATAAGGGCAGATTTCTCCTCAGGATGGGGGGGGGGGGATAAGGGCAGATTTCTCCTCAGGATGGGGGGGGGGGGGATAAGGGCAGATTTCTCCACAGAATGGGGGAGGGGGGTAAGGGCAGATTTCTCCACAGAATGGGGGAGGGGGGTAAGGGCAGATTTCTCCTTAGGATGGGGGAGGGGGATAAGGGCAGATTTCTCCTTAGGGTGGGGGGGGATAAGGGCAGATTTCTCCTCAGGATGGGGGGGGGATAAGGGCAGATTTCTCCTCAGGATGGGGGGGGGGATAAGGGCAGATTTCTCCTCAGGATGGGGGGGGGGGATAAGGGCAGATTTCTCCTCAGGATGGGGGGGGGGGGGATAAGGGCAGATTTCTCCTCAGGATGGGGGGGGAGATAAGGGCAGATTTCTCCTCAGGATGGGGGGGGGGGGGAATAAGGGCAGATTTCTCCTCAGGATGGGGGGGGAGGGATAAGGGCGAATTTCTCTCCAGGATGGGGGGGAGGGATAAGGGCAGATTTCTCCTCAGGATGGGGGGGGAATAAGGGCAGATTTCTCCTCAGGATGGGGGGGATAAGGGCAAATCTCTCCTCAGGATGGGGGGGGGGATAAGGGCAGATTTCTCCTCAGGATGATGGGGGGGGATAAGGGCAGATTTCTCCTCAGGGTGGGGGTAATAAGGGCAGATTTCTAATCAGGATGGGGGGGGGATAAGGGCAGATTTCTCCTCAGGATGGGGGGGAATAAGGGCAGATTTCTCCTCAGGACGGGGGGGGGGGGAATAAATGCAGATTTCTCCTCAGGATGGGGGGGGGGGGGATAAGGGCAGATTTCTCCTCAGGATGGGGGGGGGGAGAAGGGCAGATTTCTCCTCAGGATGGGGGGGGGGAATAAGGGCAGATTTCTCCTCAGGATGGGGGGGGGGGGAATAAGGGCAGATTTCTCCTCAGGATGGGGGGGGGGATAAGGGCAGATTTCTCCTCAGGATGGGGGGGGGGGGATAAGGGCAGATTTCTCCTCAGGATGGGGGGGGGGGGGGATAAGGGCAGATTTCTCCTCACGATAGGGGGAGGATAAGGGCAGATTTCTCCTCAGGATGGGGGGGGGGGGGGTAAGGGCAGATTTTTACTTAGGATGGGGGGGTAAGGGCAGATTTCTCCTTAGGATGGGGGGGGATAAGAGCAGGTTTCTCTTCTGAATGGGGGGGTGATAAGGGCAGATTTCTCCTCAGGCTGGGGGGTGATAAGGGCAGATTTCTCCTCAGGCTGGGGGGTGATAAGGGCAGATTTCTCCTCAGGCTGGGGGGATAAGGGCAGATTCCTCCTTAGGATGGGGGGGGGGGCAGATTTCTCCTTAGGATGGGGGGGGTTTGGGGAATAAGGGCAGATTTCTACTCAGACTGGGGGGGATAAGGGCAGATTTCTATTCTGAATAGGGGGGGTGATAAGGGCAGATTCCTCCTTAGGATGGGGGGGGGGGGGGGGATAAGGGCAGATTTCTCCTTAGGATGGGGGAGGGGGAGATAAGGGCAGATTTCTCCTTAGGATGGGGGGAGGACAAGGGCAGATGTCCCCTCAGGATGGGGGGGGGATAAGGGCAGATTTCTCCTCAGGATGGGGGGGGGGGGGGATAAGGGCAGATTTCTCCTCAGGATGGCGGGGATAAGGGCACATTTCTCCTCAGGATGGGGGGGGATAAGGGCATATTTCTCCTCAGGCTGGGGGGGGGGGATAAGGGCAGATTTCTCCTCAGGATGGGGGGGATAAGAGCAGATCTCTCCTCAGGATGGGGGGGGATAAGGGCAGATGTCCCCTCAGGATGGGGGGGGGGATAAGGGCAGATGTCCCCTCAGGATGGGGGGGATAAGGGCAGATGTCCCCTCAGGATGGGGGGGATAAGGGCACATTTCTCCTCAGGATGGGGGGGGGGGATAAGGGCAGATTTCTCCTCAGGATGGCGGGGATAAGGGCACATTTCTCCTCAGGATGGGGGGGGATAAGGGCATATTTATCCTCAGGCTGGGGGGGGGGGGGGGATAAGGGCAGATTTCTCCTCAGGTTGGGGGGGATAAGAGCAGATCTCTCCTCAGGATGGGGGGGGATAAGGGCAGATGTCCCCTCAGGATGGGGGGGGGGATAAGGGCAGATTTCTCCTCAGGATGGGGGGGGGAATAAGGGCAGATTTCTCCTCAGGATGGGGGGGGAATAAGGGCAGATTTCTCCTCAGGATGGGGGGGGGGGATAAGGGCAGATTTCTCCTCAGGATGGGGGGGGGGATAAGGGCAGATTTCTCCTCAGGATGGGGGGGGGGATAAGGGCAGATTTCTCCACAGAATGGGGGAGGGAGGTAAGGGCAGATTTCTCCTTAGGATGGGGGAGGGGGATAAGGGCAGATTTCTCCTTAGGGTGGGGGGGGGGGGATAAGGGCAGATTTCTCCTTAGGGTGGGGGGGGGGATAAGGGCAGATTTCTCCTCAGGATGGGGGGGGGGATAAGGGCAGATTTCTCCTCAGGATGGGGGGGGGGGGATAAGGGCAGATTTCTCCTCAGGATGGGGGGGGGGGGAGATAAGGGCAGATTTCTCCTCAGGATGGGGGGGGGGAGATAAGGGCAGATTTCTCCTAAGGATGGGGGGGGGGAATAAGGGCAGATTTCTCCTCAGGATGGGGGGGAGATAAGGGCAGATTTCTCCTCAGGATGGGGGGGAGGGATAAGGGCGAATTTCTCTCCAGGATGGGGGGGAGGGATAAGGGCAGATTTCTCCTCAGGATGAGGGGGGGGGGGATAAGGGCAGATTTCTCCTCAGGATGGGGGGGATAAGGGCAGATTTCTCCTCAGGATGGGGGGGGATAAGGGCAAATCTCTCCTCAGGATGGGGGGGGGGGATAAGGGCAGATTTCTTCTCAGGATGGGGGAATAAGGGCAGATTTCTCCTCAGGATGATGGGGGGGGGATAAGGGCAGATTTCTCCTCAGGGTGGGGGTAATAAGGGCAGATTTCTAATCAGGATGGGGGGGATAAGGGCAGATTTCTCCTCAGGATGGGGGGGAATAAGGGCAGATTTCTCCTCAGGATGGGGGGGAATAAGGGCAGATTTCTCCTCAAGGTGGGGGGGGGGGAGAATAAGGGCAGATTTCGCCTCAGAATGGGGGGGGGGATTAGGGCAGATTTCTCCTCAGGATGGGGGGGGGGGGGGTAAGGGCAGATTTCTCCTCAGGATGGGGGGGATAATAAGGGTAGATCTCTCCTCAGGATGGGGGGGATAATAAGGGTAGATCTCTCCTCAGGATGGGGGGGATAATAAGGGTAGATCTCTCCTCAGGATGGGGGGGATAATAAGGGCAGATCTCTCCTCAGGATGGGGGGGGGGGATAAGGGCAGATCTCTCCTCGGGATGGGGGGGGATAAGGGCAGATCTCTCCTCGGGATGGGGGGGGGGGGATAAGGGCAGATCTCTCCTCAGGATGGGGGGGATAAGGGCAGATTTCGCCTCAGAATGGGGGGGGGGGATGGGGCATATTTCTCCTCAGGATGGGGGGGGGGATAAGGGCAGATTTCTCCTTAGAATGGGGGGGGGGGGGTAAGGGCAGATTTCTCATCATGCTGGGGGTTATAAGGTCAGATTTCTCCTCAGGATGGGGGGGATAAGGGCAGATTTCTCCTCAGGATGGGGGGGGGGGTAAAGGCAGATTTCTCCTCAGGATGGAGGGTGATAGGGGCATATTTCTTCTCAGGTTGGGGGGATAAGGGCAGATTTCTCCTCAGGATGGGGGGGGGGTAAAGGCAGATTTCTCCTCAAATTGGGGGTGATAAGGGCAGATTTCTCCTTAGGATGGGGGGGGGCAGATTTCTCCTTAGGATGAGGGGGGGAGGGCAGATTTTTCCTTGCGATGGGGGGGGGAATAAGGGCAGATTTCTCCTAATGCTGGGGGTGATAAGGGCAAATTTCTCCTCAGGATGGGGGGGTAAAGGCAGATTTCTCCTCAAATGGGGGGTGATAAGAGCTGACTTCTCTTCAGGCTGGTGGGGGAAGGGCAGATTTCTCCTTAGGATGGGGGGGGCAGATTTCTCCTTAGGATGGGGGGGCAGATTTCTCCTTAGGATGGGGGGGCAGATTTCTCCTTAGGATGGGGGGGGGGGAATAAGGGCAGATTTCTCCTAATGCTGGGGGGGGGGGGTGATCAGGGCAGATTTCTCCTCAGGTTGGGGGGATAAGGGCAGATTTCTCCTCAGGTTGGGGGGATAAGGGCAGGGGGGGTGATAAGGGTAGATTCCTCCTTGGGATGGGGGGAAAGGGCAGATTTTTCCTTAGGATGGGGGGGGGGGGTAAGGGCAGATTTCTTCTTAGGATGGGGGGGGATAAGGGCAGATTACACCTCATGCTGGGGAGGGGGGGGGGTGATAAGGACAAAGTTCACCTCAGGATGGGGGGGGGGGAATAAGGGCATATTTCCCCTCAGGATGGGGGGGGGGGTTGAAATAAGGGTGGATTTTTCCTCAGGACGGGGGGGGGGGGCAGATTTCTCAGAATGGGGGGAATAAGGGCAGATTTCTCCTTAGGATGAGGGAAGGGGTGATGAGGGCAGATTTCTCCTTAGGATGGGGGGTGTGATAAGGGCAGATTTCTCCTCAGGGGGGGGGGAATAAGGGCAGATCTCTCCTCAATGTGGGGGGGGGGATTAGGGCATATTTCTCCTCAGGATGGGGGGGATAAGGGAAGATTTCTCCCCAGGATGGGGGGGATAAGGGAAGATTTCTCCCCAGGATGGGGGGGATAAGGGAAGATCTCTCCCCAGGATGGGGGGGATAAGGGAAGATCTCACCTCAGGATGGGGGGGGGGATAAGGGCAGATTTAGCCTCAGAATGGGGGGGGGGGAATTAGGGCAGATTTCTCCTCAGGATGGGGGGCATAAGGGCAGATTTCTCCTCAGGATGGGGGGGGGGTAAAAGCAGATTTCTCTTCAGGATGGGAGGGGATAAGGGCAGATTTCTCCTTAGGATGGGGGGGGGATAAGGGCAGATCTCTCCTCAGGATGGGGGGGATAAGGGCAGATCTCTCCTCAGGATGGGGGGGGAGGGTAGATTTCACCTTAAAATAGGGGGGAGGGTAAAGGCAAATTTCTCCTCAGGATGGGGGGTGATAAGGGCAGATCTCTCCTCAGGATGGGGGGGATAAGGGCAGATCTCTCCTCAGGATGGGGGGGATAAGGGCAGATCTCTCCTCAGGATGGGGGGGAGGGTAGATTTCACCTTAAAATAGGGGGGAGGGTAAAGGCAGATTTTTCCTTAGGATGGGGGAGGGGGATAAGGGCAGATTTCTCTTTAGGATGGGGGGAGGTAAAGGCAGATTTCTCCTCAGGTTGAAGGGGGGATAAGGGCAGATTCCTTCTTAGGATGGGGGGGAAAAGGGCAGATTTCTCCTTAGGATGGGGGGGGGGATAAGGGCAGATTTCTACTCAAGCTGGGGGGTGGTAAGGGCAGATTACTCTTCAGGATGGGGGGTGATAAGGGCAGATTTTTCCTCAGGCTGGGGGCGGATAAGGGCAGATTTCTCTGCAAAATGGGGGGGGGGTAAGGGCAGATTTTTCCTCAGGGGGAATAAGAGCAGATTTTTCCTCAGGGAGGGGATAAGGGCAGATTTCTCCTGAGCATGGGGGGGAGAGCAGACTTCTCAGGATGGGAGGGGGGGGGGGGGGATGAGGGCAGATTTCTCCTCAGGGTGGGGGATAAGGGCAGATTCCTCCTCAGGATGGGGGGTATAAGGGCAGATTTCTCCTCAGGATGGGGGGGGGATAAGGGCAGATTTCTCCACATGATGGGGGGGGGGGGGGGTAAGGGTAGATTTTTCCTCAGGATGGGGGGGGGGGGGGGTTAAGGGAAGATTTCCCCTCAGGATGGGGGACAAAGGTAGATTTCACCTCAGGATGGGGGGGGGAGGATAAGGGCAGATTTCCCCTCAGGATGGGGGGGGAATAAGGGCAGATTTCTCTTCAGGATGGGGGGGGGGGAAATAAGGGAAGATTTCTCCTCAGGATGGAGGGGGGGGGGATAAGGGCAGATTTCTCTTCAGGATGGGGGGGGGGGATAAGGGCAGATTTCTCCTCAGGATGGGGGGGGGACAAGGGCACATTTCTCCTCAGGGTGGTGGGGGGGGATAAGGGCACATTTCCCCTCAGGATGGGGGGGGATAAGGGCACATTTCTCCTCAGGATGGGGGGGGATAAGGGCACATTTCTCCTCAGGCTGGGGGGGGATAACGGCACATTTCTCCTCAGGCTGGGGGGGGGGATAACGGCACATTTCTCCTCAGGATGGGGGGGGGGGATAAGGGCAGATTTCTCCTCAGGATGGCGGGAATAAGGGCACATTTCTCCTCAGGATGGGGGGGGATAAGGGCATATTTCTCCTCAGGCTGGGGGGGGGATAAGGGCAGATTTCTCCTCAGGATGGGGGGATAAGAGCAGATCTCTCCTCAGGATGGGGGGGGATAAGGGCAGATGTCCCCTCAGGATGGGGGGGGGGGGATAAGGGCAGATTTCTCCTCAGGATGGGGGGGGGGGATAAGAGCAGATCTCTCCTCAGGATGGGGGGGATAAGGGCAGATGTCCCCTCAGGATGGGGGGGGGGGGATAAGGGCAGATTTCTCCTCAGGATGGGGGGGGGGATAAGGGCAGATTTCTCCTCAGGATGGGGGGGGGGGATAAGGGCAGATTTCTCCTCAGGATGGGGGGGGGATAAGGGCATATTTCTCCTCAGGCTGGGGGGGGGGGATAAGGGCAGATTTCTCCTCAGGTTGGGGGGGATAAGAGCAGATCTCTCCTCAGGATGGGGGGGGATAAGGGCAGATGTCCCCTCAGGATGGGGGGGGGATAAGGGCAGATTTCTCCTTAGGGTGGGGGGGGATAAGGGCAGATTTCTCCTCAGGATGGGGGGGGGGGATAAGGGCAGATTTCTCCTCAGGATGGGGGGGGGGGATAAGGGCAGATTTCTCCTCAGGATGGGGGGGGGGAGATAAGGGCAGATTTCTCCTCAGGATGGGGGGGGGGATAAGGGCAGATTTCTCCGCAGGATGGGGGGGGGGAATAAGGGCAGATTTCTCCTCAGGATGGGGGGGAGATAAGGGCAGATTTCTCCTCAGGATGGGGGGGAGGGATAAGGGCGAATTTCTCTCCAGGATGGGGGGGAGGGATAAGGGCAGATTTCTCCTCAGGATGGGGGGGGGGTAAGGGCAGATTTCTCCTCAGGATGGGGGGGGATAAGGGAAGATTTTTCCTCAGGATGGGGGGATAAGGGAAGATTTTTCCTCAGGATGGGGGGGAATAAGGGCAGATTTATCCTCAGGATGGGGGGGGGGGGATAAGGGCAGATTTCTCCTCAGAATGGGGCGGGGGGATAAGGGCAGATTTCTCCTCAGGATGGGGGGGGGGGGATAAGGGAAGATTTCTCCTCAGGATGGGGGGGTGAATAAGGGCAGATTTCTCCTCAGTATGGGGGGGGATAAGGGCAGATTTCCCCTCAATATGGGGGGGGGATAAGGACAGATTTCGCCTCAGGATGGGGGGGGGGGGGGGGTAAGGGCAGATTTCTCCTTAGGATGGGGGGGGGGGGATAAGGGCAGATTTCTCCTCAGGATGGGAGGGGGGGATAAGGGCACATTTCTCCTCAGGATGGGGGGGGGGGAATAAGGGCAGATTTCTCCTCAGGCTGGGGGGGATAAGGGCAGATTTCTCCTCTGGATGGGGGGGATAAGGGCAGATTTCTCCTCAGGCTGGGGGGGGGGGATAAGGGCAGATTTCTCCTCAGGATGGGGGGGGGGGATAAGGGCAGATTTCTCCTCAGGATGGGGGAGGATAAAGGCAGATTTCTCCTCAGGATGGGGGGGGGGGGGGATAAGGGCAGATTCTCCTCAGGCTTGGTGGGATAAGGGCAGATTTCTCCTCAGGCTGGGGGGGATAAGGTCAGATTTCTCCTCAGGATGGGGGGGGATAAGGGCACATTTCTCCTCAGGATGGGGGGGGAATAAGGGCAGATTTCTCCTCAGGATGGGGGGGGAATAAGGGCAGATTTCTCCTCAGGCTGGGGGGGGATAAGGGCAGATTTCTCCTCAGGATGGGGGGGGAATAAGGGCAGATTTCTCCTCAGGCTGGGGGGGATAAGGGCAGATTTCTCCTCAGGCTGGGGTGGGGGGGATAAGGGCAGATTTCTCCTCAGGATGGGGGGGGGGATAAGGGCAGATTTCTCCTCTGGATGGGGGGGATAAGGGCAGATTTCTCCTCAGGCTGGGGGGGGGGATAACGGCAGATTTCTCCTCAGGATGGGGGGGGATAAGGGCAGATTTCTCCTCAGGATGGGGGAGGATAAAGGCAGATTTCTCCTCAGGATGGGGGGGGGGGGATAAGGGAAGATTTCTCCTCAGGATGGGGGGGGATAAAGGCAGATTTCTCCTCAGGATGGGGGGGGGATAAGGGCAGATTTCTCCTCAGGCTGGGGGGGATAAGGGCAGATTTCTCCTCAGGCTGGGGGGGGGATAAGGGCAGATTTCTCCTCAGGCTGGGGGGGATAAGGGCAGATTTCTCCTCAGGCTGGGGGGGGGATAAGGGCAGATTTCTCCTCAGGATGGGGGGGATAAGGGCAGATTTCTCCTCAGGATGGGGGGGGGGGGAGGATAAAGGCAGGTTTCCCCTTAGGATGGGGGGGGGGGGGTAAGGGCAGATTTCTCCTCGGGGGGGGGGGATAAGGGCAGATTTCTCCTCAGGATGGGGGGGGGGGATAAGGGCAGATTTCTCCTCAGGATGGGGGGGGGGGATAAGGGCAGATTTCTCCTCAGGATGGGGGGGGGATAAGGGCAGATTTCTCCTCAGGATGGGGGGGGGATAAGGGCAGATTTCTCCTCAGGATGGGGGGGGGATAAGGGCAGATTTCTCCTCAGGATGGGGGGGGAATAAGGGCAGATTTCTCCTCAGGATCGGGGGGGGGGGATAAGGGCAGATTTCTCCTCAGGATGGGGGGGGGGGGAATAAGGGAAGATTTCTCCTCAGGATGGGGGGGTATAAGGGCAGATATCTCCTGAGGATGGGGGGGGGGATAAGGGCAGATTTCTCCTCAGGATGGGGGGGGGGATAAAGGTAGATTTCCCCTTAGGATGGGGGGGGGGATAAGGGCAGATTTCTCCTCGGGGGGGATAAGGGCAGATTTCTCCTTAGGATGGGGGGGGGGGGGGATAAGGGCAGATTTCTCCTCAGGATGGGGGGGGGGGATAAGGGCAGATTTCTCCTCAGGATGGGGGGGGGATAAGGGCAGATTTCTCCTCAGGATGGGGGGGATAAGGGCAGATTTCTTCTCAGGATGGGGGGGGGGGGAATAGGGGCAGATTTCCCCTCAGTATGGGGGGGGGGGGAATAAGGGCAGATTTCTCCTCAGGATGGGGGGGGGGATAAGGGCAGATTTCGCCTCAGGATGGGGGGGGGGGGATAAGGGCAGATTTCTCCTCAGGATGGGGGGGGATAAGGGCAGATTTCTCCTCAGGATGGGGGGGGGGATAAGGGCAGATATCTCCTTAGGATGGGGGGGGATAAGGGCAGATATCTCCTCAGGATGGGGGGGGATAAGGGCAGATATCTCCTCAGGATGGGGGGGGATAAGGGCAGATTTCTCCTCAGGATGGGGGGGGGGATAAGGGCAGATTTCCCCTCAATATGGGGGGGGATAAGGGCAGATTTCTCCTTAGGATGGGGGGGGATAAAGGGCAAATTTCTCCTTAGGATGGGGGGGGGAGGGCAGATTTTTCATCAGGATGGGGGGATAAGGGCAGATTTCTCTTTAGGATGAGGGGGGGATAAGGGCAGATTTCTTCTTAGGATGGGGGGGGGGATAAGGGCAAATTTCTCCTCAGGATGGGGGGGGGGAAGGGCAGATTTTTCATCAGGATGGGGGGATAAGGGCAGATTTCTCCTCTGGATGGGGGGGGATAAAGCAGATTTCTGCTCAGGATGGGGTGATGAGGGGAGATTTCTCTCTATATTTGGGAGCAGAGGGAGATTTCTTTAGATTTTTGGGGTAGGGGGAGATTTTTCAGTATTTGGGGGATGAGGGGAGATATCTCTCAGTATTTGGGGGATGGGGGGAGATTTCTCAGTATTTGAGGGGATGGTGGGGGCAGATTTTTCTCGATTTTTGGAGGGAAGATTTCTCTCAGTATTTGGAGATTTCTCTTGATATTCGGGGGATGGGGGGAGATTTTTCATTATTTGGGGGGATGGGGGGAGAATTCACAGTATTTGGGGGAGATTTCTCTCAATATTTGGGAGATAATTCTCAGTATGTGGGGGGAAGGAGGAGATTTCTCTCAATAGTTGGGGGATAGGGAGAGATTTCTCTGTATATGGGTGACAGGGCAACATTTCTCTCGATATTCTGGGGATGAGGGGAGATTTCTCAGTATGTGGGGGGCAGGGGGAGATTTCTCTCGATATTCGGGGGTCAGGGAGAGAGTTCTCAGTATGTGGGGAGAAGGGGGAGATTTCTCTCGATATTCGGGGGATGAGTTGAGATTTCTCAGTATGTGGGGGGCAGGGGGAGATTTCTCTCGATATTCGGGGGTCAGGGAGAGAGTTCTCAGTATGTGGGGAGAAGGGGTGAGATTTCTCTCAATAGTTGGGGGATAGGAGGAGACTTCTCAGTATATTGGTGACAGGGCAAGATTTCTCGATATTCTGGGGATGGGGGGAGATTTCTCAGTATGTGAGGGCAGGGAGAGATTTCTCTTGATATTCGGGGGATGGGGGGAGTTTTCTCAGTATGTGGGGGCAGGGAGAGATTTCTCTTGATATTCGGGGGATGGGGGGAGTTTTCTCAGTATGTGGGGGCAGGGAGAGATTTCTCTTGATATTCGGGGGATGGGGGGAGTTTTCTCAGTATGTGGGGGCAGGGAGAGATTTCTCTTGATATTCGGGGGATGGGGGGAGTTTTCTCAGTATGTGGGGGCAGGGAGAGATTTCCCTCGATATTCAGGAGATGGGGAGAGATTTCTCAGTATGTGGGGGCAGGGAGAGATTTCTCTTGATATTCGGGGGATGGGGGGAGATTTTTCATAATTTGGGGGGATGGGGGGGAGAATTCACAGTATTTGGGGGAGATTTCTCTCAATATTTGGGAGATATTTCTCAGTATGTGGGGGGCAGGGAGAGATTTCTCTTGATATTCGGGGGATGGGGGGAGTTTTCTCAGTATGTGGGGGCAGGGAGAGATTTCTCTCGATATTCAGGAGATGGGGGGAGATTTCTCAGTATGTGGGGGCAGGGAGAGATTTCTCTCGATATTCAGGAGATGGGGGGAGATTTCTCAGTATGTGGGGGCAGGGAGAGATTTCTCTTGATATTCGGGGGATGGGGGAGATTTCTCTCAGTATTCGGGGGATGGGGGAGATTTCTCAGTATGTGGGGGCAGGGATAGATTTCTCTTGATATTCGGGGGATGGGGGGAGTTTTCTCAGTATGTGGGGGCAGGGAGAGATTTCTCTTGATATTCGGGGGATGGGGGGAGTTTTCTCAGTATGTGGGGGCAGGGAGAGATTTCTCTTGATATTCGGGGGATGGGGGGAGTTTTCTCAGTATGTGGGGGCAGGGAGAGATTTCCCTCGATATTCAGGAGATGGGGAGAGATTTCTCAGTATGTGGGGGCAGGGAGAGATTTCTCTTGATATTCGGGGGATGGGGGGAGATTTTTCATAATTTGGGGGGATGGGGGGGAGAATTCACAGTATTTGGGGGAGATTTCTCTCAATATTTGGGAGATAATTCTCAGTATGTGGGGGGCAGGGAGAGATTTCTCTTGATATTCGGGGGATGGGGGGAGTTTTCTCAGTATGTGGGGGCAGGGAGAGATTTCTCTCGATATTCAGGAGATGGGGGGAGATTTCTCAGTATGTGGGGGCAGGGAGAGATTTCTCTCGATATTCAGGAGATGGGGGGAGATTTCTCAGTATGTGGGGGCAGGGAGAGATTTCTCTTGATATTCGGGGGATGGGGGAGATTTCTCTCAGTATTCGGGGGATGGGGGAGATTTCTCAGTATGTGGGGGCAGGGAGAGATTTCTCTCGATATTCAGGAGATGGGGGGAGATTTCTCAGTATGTGGGGGCAGGGAGAGATTTCTCTTGATATTCGGGGGATGGGGGGAGATTTCTCAGTGCGTGGGGGCAGGGGGAGATTTCTCTCAGTATTCAGGGGATGGGGGAGGTTTCTCTCGATATTTGGAGGTTGGGGTAGATTTCTCAGTGTGTGGGGGCAGGGAGAGATTTCTCTTGATATTCGGGGGATGGGGGGAGATTTCTCA
>NW_028321600.1:0-47303 GCF_062004578.1 Staurois parvus | reverse complement strand
CCTCAACACAGATGTGCCGCCCTTCTGGAGATGAAGGCATTGTCGGGGGAAGTACCGTGACCGTTGGGGGAAGTGCTGCGGTCGTTGTTGAGGGGAGAAAGTGCCGTGATCTGAGGTTGGGAATCACTGATATAACACGGTAGTTGGCCTCCAGCACACCTCAGCAATCTGGTGACAGGTCCTCTTTGGGTGTATTTTGCTTGTTGGACACGTTGTAGTCGTTTGATCCCTGAAGTGTTGTCGGAGGATTTGGCTGTCACTTTTCAGCTGCAGTGTAGGAGGGTTGTGACCCGGATTGGCGGGGGTAGGAGTGCCGTGTTTTGTTCCCCCCCCCTCGGCCCCCAAGTGTTCGGAGGGTCTTTGCTGGGGCTGCTTTGCATAGCTATAGATGTGTTGCTGTGTGCCGACTGATGTGGGATTTGTCCGGGTTTGGTGAAGCGAGTGTTCCTGCGGAGCCGGGCCCCTGTCCCCCCATTACCTCCCCCTGTAATCTCATTCACCAGGCGGCCCAGCTGGGGGTTGTAGTATCAGCCGGGGGTGCTTGTAAAGTGACAGGCGTCCCGTCACCTCATTGTTCCATCAAAAGCTCCGAATGTAAACCCCGCCGCCATCCATCGCCTCGGATTCATGTCCAAATCATGGCTGCCTCAGGGGAAGCATCTTGATGTACGAGGATGGCGGCTTCCAGGTCTGGCCTGCGCCTCGGATGAGCGACACATCACATGTGATTCACACAGGCACCGCATCGCACCACACCGCACCGCATCGCACCACACCACACCACACCGCATCGCACCACACCGCATCGCACCACACCACACCGCATCGCATCGCACCACACCACATCGCACCACACCGCATCGCACCACACCGCATCGCACCACACCACACCGCATCGCACCACACCGCATCGCACCACACCACACCGCATCGCACCACACCACACCGCATCGCACCACACCGCATCGCACCACACCACACCGCATCGCACCACACCACACCGCATCGCACCACACCGCATCGCACCACACCACACCGCATCGCACCACACCGCATCGCACCACACCACACCGCATCGCACCACCTTGTACCAATAGCGTGCGATTTATGTGCGGTGCAATGTGAGCCGTACATTTTGTATGACTCGGATCGCATCGCATCCACCAAAATGTCTGAAATCACATCAATATGTTCCAGAAACCTTTACATTATATCCCTGACATGGTACAGTATACAGCGACTGTGTATCCAGTCACAAGGTGAGAGGCCGCAACATTGTAACTTTGTATCCAGTCACAAGGTGAGAGGCCGCAACATTGTAACTTTGTAGTCGGTCACAAGGTGAGAGGCCCAATATTGTAACTTTGTAGTCGGTCACAAGGTGAGAGGCCGCAACATTGTAACTTTGTATCCAGTCACAAGGTGAGAGGCCGCAACATTGTAACTTTGTAGTCGGTCACAAGGTGAGAGGCCCAATATTGTAACTTTGTAGTCGGTCACAAGGTAAGAGGCTGCAACATTGTAACTTTGTAGTCGGTCACAAGGTGAGAGGCAGCAACATTGCAACTTTGTAGTCAGTCACAAGGTGAGAGGCGGCAACATTGTAACTTTGTAGTCAGTCACAAGGTGAGAGGCCTCAACATTGTAACTTTGTAGTCGGTCACAAGGTGAGAGGCCGCAACATTGTAACTTTGTAGTCGGTCACAAGGTGAGAGGCCGCAACATTGTAACTTTGTAGTCTGTCAAAAGGTGAGAGGCCGCAGCATTGTAACTTTGTAGTCTGTCAAAAGGTGAGAGGCCGCAGCATTGTAACTTTGTAGTCGATCACAAGGTGAGAGGCCGCAACATTGTAACTTGGTAGTTGGTCACAAGGTGAGAGGCCGCAACATTGTAACTTTGTATCCAGTCACAAGGTGAGAGGCGGCAACATTGTATCTTTGTAGTCGGTCACAAGGTGAGACACCGTATCTGCACCAAAATTGAGCAGGACCCTTCTTTTTTTTTTTTGTCTGCACATCAGACTGCATTTGACCGATTGGTTTTGGAGTGTTGATAGTATTCCTAAACCCCCGACCCCGCATTCACTATATCCGCTCTCCCCGGACCCCGCATTCACTATATCCGCTCTCCCCGGACCCCGCATTCACTATATCCGCTCTCCCCGGACCCCGCATTCACCATATCCGCTCTCCCCGGACCCCGCATTCACTATATCCGCTCTCCTCGGACCCCGCGTTCACTATATCCGCTCTCCCCGGACCCCGCATTCACTATATCCGCTCTCCCCGGACCCCGCGTTCACTGTGTCCGCTCTCCCCGGACCCCGCATTCACTATATCCGCTCTCCCCGGACCCCGCATTCACTATATCCGCTCTCCCCGGACCCCGCATTCACTATATCCGCTCTCCCCGGACCCCGCATTCACTATATCCGCTCTCCCCGGACCCCGCGTTCACTGTGTCCGCTCTCCCCGGACCCCGCGTTCACTGTGTCCGCTCTCCCCGGACCCCGCGTTCACTGTGTCCGCTCTCCCCGGACCCCGCGTTCACTGTGTCCGCTCTCCCCGGACCCCGCGTTCACTGTGTCCGCTCTCCCCGGACCCCGCGTTCACTGTGTCCGCTCTCCCCAGACAGGAACTGGTGCCCGAGTGTTCAAAAATGTCTGCAGCCTCTCAGCAAAGTTAGTCTGATCACCGGGGGGAGGGGAGACTGAGGAAATGCTTCCCCCTGCCTGCAGCAGACTGAGGACATCATCTCAGCCGAAGGCTCGGTTCTCGCCTGGCCTCTCATGACTTCACTTTTTTTTGTTTTTACTTTTTCCTGCTACATTCATAGAGCAACCCATTCATTTCTGTAGGCTGCCCTTGACATCACCAAGGCACCAGAGCCCCTCATGCACTGTCCTCTTTCATGAACATGGCCAAAAACGCCCACTTTTGTGTACATTCAGGAGACGCTCAGATGTGAACGGAGCCCAACCCAAGTCACTGACTGGTGCTCCTGTATGGCGCCATCTTTTTTTTTTTTTTTTTCCAGGCATCATTTAGGATGACCATCTTCCCGGACTGAGGTGCCGGCTCAGAGAAGACAATCCTGTAAATCCTGGTAGCTGTGCAGTGTATTCACAAATGTCTGTCACAGATCAGCCCCTGCTGCCTCCTCTCCCCTTGTGACTTGTTACAATGTAGCAGTCTGACCACTGTTTTTATACCTGTAGCTCCTTCACATTTCAGCACCCCCCCCCCCCCCCACACCAGCTTTCAGCGCGGAGGATTATTTTATTCCTTTTTTTTCTCGGGGACAAATGGCGGAGCGGGAATTGGCCCTCTGCTGCGGCGGCTGGCGGTAATTTCGTTATATAAATGCAGATTGTAAATCAGGCTGGAGCCTTGTCCCTGTAATTCCTGTGATTTTCAGGCCACTTAGAAGGGGATGAAATCAGCGGGAGCAGAAATCCTGCGTTCCTCTCTTAATGCGGCAGTAAATCGGGGGGCGCAGGATTGCCCGCCTGTCACTATGTAAATGTCAGGGGAAATGGCTCGGCGGAATACGTTATGATGGAGGCAGAGAAGGGAAGCCTGAAGATCTCATGCTCACCTGCGCAGCTTCTCAGCAGGTCGTGTTTTCTGCTTTTCCCTGAAATCCTGGCCTGTTGTGAAGCCAAGCTCGGGCAGAGAATGCTTCATCGGTTTTATCTCGGTGAGATTTCCCTTGTCCCAGAGACAGGCAGGTGGCCCCGTGGTGTTGGGGTACCCCATGGGTCAGAGCACGCTTTACTGCAACGCACATTTACACGTGTGTGCTTTGTTGTGTTCTGGATCAAAATTCACACAACTTTTTCATTGGTCAGAGATTGGGATGGATCCTGATTTCTAAAATACAATCAAAACGAATTTAAAGAGTTCCTGAACCCCCAGCAGTACAATCCGTCTGTAGATGCAGCAAAGCATGCTGGTTATACTCACTGTGGAACCGAAGGGGTTAATCCTTTGCATTGGGTAAAAAGGTGGTTTGATCCTGTCTTCTCTGATCCTCCCCTGCTACTGTCCCCAATCCATCTGCTGATAGAACAGGCACTCTGCACTTACTCAGTTTTGTGTGTATTGCTAGACTGTTTTTTTTTTTCTCTTTTGGGGAGTGCATGTGATGAGCACACGGCCAATCAGCACTGTCCAGACAGAGGGTCAGGGATCATGCAGCCTCATAGGACAGTCAGAGGAGATTGGAAACTCCTCCTACATGTTTTAACCAATGCTCTGCTGGACACTGATAGAAGTCACAAGACTGCTATATACTGCTGATGAGAAAAGGGTTTTAGCAGTTTAGATTTACTAAAGTAATTGCATGTCCATGTTCTCTGTACTGTGGGAGACCAGATATAGTGAATGCGGGGTCTGGGGAGAGCGGATATAGTGAATGCGGGGTCCGGGGAGGATGGATATAGTGAATGCGGGGTCCCGGGAGAGCGGATGCAGGGAATGCGGGGTCCGGGGAGAGCGGATATAGTGAATGCGGGGTCCGGGGAGAGCGGATGCAGGGAATGCGGGGTCCGGGGAGAGCGGATATAGGGAATGCGGGGTCCGGGGAGAGCGGATATAGTGAATGCGGGGTCCGGGGAGGATGGATATAGTGAATGCGGGGTCCGGGGAGAGCAGACATAGTGAATGCGGGGTCCGGGGAGAGCAGACATAGTGAATGCGGGGTCCATGGAGAGCGGACATAGTGAATGCGGGGTCCATGGAGAGCGGACATAGTGAATGCGGGGTCCGGGGAGACCGGATATAGTGAATGCGGGGTCCCGGGAGAGCAGATGCAGGGAATGCGGGGTCCGGGGAGAGCGGATATAGTGAATGCGGGGTCCGGGGAGAGCGGACATAGTGAATGCGGGGTCCGGGGAGAGCGGACATAGTGAATGCGGGGTCCATGGAGAGCGGACATAGTGAATGCGGGGTCCGGGGAGACCGGATATAGTGAATGCGGGGTCCCGGGAGAGCAGATGCAGGGAATGTGGGGTCCGGGGAGAGCGGATACAGTGAATGCGGGGTCCGGGGAGAGCGGATACAGTGAATGCGGGGTCCGGGGAGAGCGGATATAGTGAATGCGGGGTCCGGGGAGAGCGGATATAGTGAATGCGGGGTCCGGGGAGAGCGGATATAGTGAATGCGGGGTCCGGGGAGAGCGGATATAGTGAATACGGGGTCCGGGGAGAGCGGATATAGTGAATGCGGGGTCCCGGGAGAGCGGATACAGTGAATGCGGGGTCCGGGGAGAGCGGATACATTGAATGCGGGATCCGGGGAGAGAGGATACAGTGAATGCGGGGTCCGGGGAGAGAGGATATAGTGAATGCGGGGTCCGGGGAGAGAGGATATAGTGAATGCGGGGTCCGGGGACAGCGGACACAGGGAATGCGGGGTCCGGAGAGAGCGGACACAGGGAATGCGGGGTCCGGGGAGAGCGGACATAGTGAATGCGGGGTCCGGGGAGAGCGGACACAGGGAATGCGGGGTCCGGGGAGAGCGGACACAGGGAATGCGGGGTCCGGGGAGAGCGGACACAGGGAATGCGGGGTCCGGGGAGAGCGGACACAGGGAATGCGGGGTCCGGGGAGAGCGGACACAGGGAATGCGGGGTCCGGGGACAGCGGACACAGGGAATGCGGGGTCCGGGGAGAGCGGACACAGGGAATGCGGGGTCCGGGGAGAGCGGACACAGGGAATGCGGGGTCCGGGGAGAGCGGACACAGGGAATGCGGGGTCCGGGGAGAGCGGACACAGGGAATGCGGGGTCCGGGGAGAGCGGACACAGGGAATGCGGGGTCCGGGGAGAGCGGACACAGGGAATGCGGGGTCCGGGGAGAGCGGACACAGGGAATGCTAAGAGGACTAAATAGCAAAAACAATAGATTAGAACCGTCTTCTGCATTTTGAACAGAATAAATTTCATTATGAATTGAAAAATGAAAAAAATAGAATATTAAACAATGGAATATTATAGAATAGAATAGAACTATCTTCCGAAGTTCAGATAGAATAGAAAAATACCTATAAATTAGACTATTACTGTCCTCTGACATTTTAGTTAGTTTAGTGTTTGATCGGATTCATATTTTTCCACTTGGTTTGAAGTATTCGAATTTGAAATGATCAGAATTGTGAAGAATGGCTGGTTCTATACTGAACAAAATTAGAATTCCAGAAGACGGCTACATTTTATTCTATTCTGTTTTATTCTTTTCTATTTGAATTTCAGAGGACAGCTATATTTTCTATTTCTTTCTGATTTTCTTTTTTTTTTCTTTGTGAGATTTACATTTTGAAGTTTTAGTTTCATTTTGTCAAGATTTGTTTAAATGTTATTGTAATTTGTAAATTCGGATCCATCATATTCTCTGAATGAGGTGGAGTGCGTCTGCTGTTGTGTTCAGGAGGTATTGTTCACCGAAGAGCTTTTCCCAGTTGGATTAATGGGCTGTGAATGAGCGCCCAGCTTGCAGGTGTGGCGTGGCCCGTTGCTGTGTTGCCTTTTCCATGTTCGTTTTGCCGTGGCTGTGACACAAAGCGGTACAACGCTGGCATGTTAAGAGCCCCTAACCCGTGTGAAAGAGGCCTTGGACACCTGTCAGGGGTGATGTTCCTTGATCGGGATCCCAGCTTTGCACATCTGCTGCCACTGCTGAATATGAAGATTCATTTCTGTTGGATCAGGTGTTCCCAACTCCGCCCACCTCTGCACTCTATAGGTCAGGGATGATTCCGTGAGGCTGTAGTCCCATCCAGAGACCTCCTGAAAGTCCTTCCCAATCCAGTGACATTGAAATTCTGGTGCCGTAGACAGATTTGGACTCCAGCAGAGTTTCCTGGGGAGCGGTAAATCTCAGATGTATTTGTCCTCGTATAAGGAGCCCTCATTAGCGGTAATTAGATTGCTGTGTAAATGGCGGCAGTTTAACCTTCTCCTGGAACCGTCTCCAGCCGGGAAAAGGCCAAATCTCCGTGTCTGCCCTGTCATTCCTCTGACATTTGCAGCTGTAAGCGGCAGATTGTTGGGTGATGTGAGTGACATTTTATTCATATGGAGCCCGGGGATGGTACATTGTTACATGTGGAGGCCGTAACACCGACACGGAGGATGGAACATTGTTACATATGGAAGCCGTAACACTGACATGGAGGATGGGGATGGTACATTGTTACATGTGGAGGCCGTAACACCGACATGGAGGATGGAACATTGTTACATATGGAGGCCGTAACACTGACATGGAGGATGGGGATGGTACATTGTTACATGTGGAGGCCGTAACACCGACATGGAGGATGGTACATTGTTACATGTGGAGGCCGTAACACCGACACGGAGGATGGAACATTGTTACATGTGGAAGCCGTAACACTGACATGGAGGATGGAACATTGTTACATATGGAGGCCGTAACACCGACACGGAGGATGGAACATTGTTACATATGGAGGCCGTAACACCGACATGGAGGATGGAACATTGTTACATATGGAAGCCGTAACACCGACATGGAGGATGGAACATTGTTACATATGGAGGCCGTAACACCGACATGGAGGATGGGGATGGAACATTGTTACATATGGAGGCCGTAACACCGACATGGAGGATGGGGATGGAACATTGTTACATATGGAGGCCGTAACACCGACATGGAGGATGGAACATTGTTACATATGGAGGCCGTAACACCGACACGGAGGATGGAACATTGTTACATGTGGAAGCCGTAACACCGACATGGAGGATGGAACATTGTTACATATGGAAGCCGTAACACCGACATGGAGGATGGAACATTGTTACATATGGAGGCCGTAACACCGACATGGAGGATGGGGATGGTACATTGTTACATGTGGAGGCCGTAACACCGACATGGAGGATGGTACATTGTTACATGTGGAGGCCGTAACACCGACATGGAGGATGGAACATTGTTACATATGGAAGCCGTAACACCGACATGGAGGATGGAACATTGTTACATATGGAGGCCGTAACACCGACATGGAGGATGGGGATGGAACATTGTTACATATGGAGGCCGTAACACCGACACGGAGGATGGGGATGGAACATTGTTACATATGGAAGCCGTAACACCGACATGGAGGATGGGGATGGAACATTGTTACATATGGAGGCCGTAACACCAACATGGAGGATGGAACATTGTTACATATGGAGGCCGTAACACCGACATGGAGGATGGGGATGGAACATTGTTACATATGGAGGCCGTAACACCGACACGGAGGATGGAACATTGTTACATGTGGAAGCCGTAACACCGACATGGAGGATGGAACATTGTTACATATGGAAGCCGTAACACCGACATGGAGGATGGAACATTGTTACATATGGAGGCCGTAACACCGACATGGAGGATGGGGATGGAACATTGTTACATATGGAGGCCGTAACACCGACATGGAGGATGGGGATGGAACATTGTTACATATGGAGGCCGTAACACCGACATGGAGGATGGGGATGGAACATTGTTACATATGGAAGCCGTAACACCGACATGGAGGATGGAACATTGTTACATATGGAGGCCGTAACACCGACATGGAGGATGGGGATGGAACATTGTTACATATGGAGGCCGTAACACCGACATGGAGGATGGGGATGGAACATTGTTACATATGGAGGCCGTAACACCGACACGGAGGATGGAACATTGTTACATATGGAGGCCGTAACACCGACATGGAGGATGGGGATGGAACATTGTTACATATGGAGGCCGTAACACCGACACGGAGGATGGAACATTGTTACATATGGAGGCCGTAACACCGACACGGAGGATGGAACATTGTTACATATGGAGGCCGTAACACCGACACGGAGGATGGAACATTGTTACATATGGAGGCCGTAACACCGACACGGAGGATGGAACATTGTTACATATGGAAGCCGTAACGCCGACACGGAGGATGGAACATTGTTACATATGGAAGCCGTAACACCGACACGGAGGATGGAACATTGTTACATATGGAAGCCGTAACGCCGACATGGAGGATGGAACATTGTTACATATGGAAGCCGTAACACCGACATGGAGGATGGAACATTGTTACATATGGAGGCCGTAACACCGACATGGAGGATGGAACATTGTTACATATGGAGGCCGTAACACCGACATGGAGGATGGGGATGGAACATTGTTACATATGGAGGCCGTAACACCGACACGGAGGATGGAACATTGTTACATATGGAGGCCGTAACACCGACATGGAGGATGGGGATGGAACATTGTTACATATGGAGGCCGTAACACCGACATGGAGGATGGAACATTGTTACATATGGAAGCCGTAACACCGACACGGAGGATGGAACATTGTTACATATGGAGGCCGTAACACCGACATGGAGGATGGGGATGGAACATTGTTACATATGGAGGCCGTAACACCGACACGGAGGATGGAACATTGTTACATATGGAGGCCGTAACACCGACATGGAGGATGGGGATGGAACATTGTTACATATGGAGGCCGTAACACCGACACGGAGGATGGAACATTGTAACATATGGAAGCCGTAACACCGACGTGGAGGATAGGGATGGAACATTGTTACATATGGAGGCCGTAACACCGACACGGAGGATGGAACATTGTTACATATGGAGGCCGTAACACCGACACGGAGGATGGAACATTGTTACATATGGAGGCCGTAACACCGACACGGAGGATGGAACATTGTTACATATGGAGGCCGTAACACCGACACGGAGGATGGAACATTGTTACATATGGAGGCCGTAACACCGACACGGAGGATGGAACATTGTTACATATGGAGGCCGTAACACCGACACGGAGGATGGAACATTGTTACATATGGAGGCCGTAACACCGACACGGAGGATGGAACATTGTTACATATGGAGGCCGTAACACCGACACGGAGGATGGAACATTGTTACATATGGAAGCCGTAACACCGACATGGAGGATGGAACATTGTTACATATGGAGGCCGTAACGCTGACATGGAGGATGGAACATTGTTACATGTGGAAGCCATAACACCGACACGGAGGATGGAACATTGTTACATGTGGAAGCCGTAACACCGACACGGAGGATGGGGATGGAACATTGTTACATATGGAGGCCGTAACACCGACATTGGGGATGGAACATTGTTATGTATGGAAGCCGTAACGCCGACATGGGGGATGGAACATTGTAACATATGGAAGCCGTAACGCCGACATGGAGGATGGAACATTGTTACATATGGAAGCCGTAACACCGACTTGGAGAATGGGGATGGAACATTGTTACATATGGAGGCCGTAACACCGACATGGAGGATGGAACATTGTTACATGTGGAAGCCGTAACACCAACATGGACGATGGAACATTGTTACATATGGAGGATGGGGATGGAACATTGTTACATGTGGAAGTCGTAACGCCGACATGGAGGATGGAACATTGTTACATGTGGAAGCCGTAACACCGACTTGGAGGATGGAACATTGTTACATGTGGAAGCCGTAACACCGACATTGGGGATGGGGATGGAACATTGTTACATATGGAAGCCGTAACGCCGACATGGGGGATGGAACATTGTTACATATGGAAGCCGTAACGCCGACATGGAGGATGGAACATTGTTACATATGGAAGCCGTAACACCGTCATGGAGGATGGAACATTGTTACATATGGAGGCCGTAACACCGTCATGGAGGATGGAACATTGTTGCATATGGAAGCCGTAACACCGACATGGAGGATGGAACATTGTTACATATGGAGGCCGTAACACCGTCATGGAGGATGGAACATTGTTGCATATGGAAGCCGTAACACCGACATGGAGGATGGAACATTGTTACATATGGAAGCCGTAACACCGACATGGAGGATGGAACATTGTTACATATGGAAGCCGTAACACCGACACGGAGGATGGAACATTGTTACATGTGGAAGCCGTAACGCCGACATGGAGGATGGAACATTGTTACATGTGGAAGCCGTAACGCCGACATGGAGGATGGAACATTGTTACATATGGAGGATGGGGATGGAACATTGTTACATGTGGAAGCCGTAACGCCGACACGGAGGATGGGGATGGAACATTGTTACATATGGAAGCCGTAACGCCGACATGGGGGATGGAACATTGTTACATATGGAAGCCGTAACGCCGACATGGAGGATGGAACATTGTTACATATGGAAGCCGTAACACCGTCATGGAGGATGGAACATTGTTACATATGGAGGCCGTAACACCGTCATGGAGGATGGAACATTGTTACATATGGAGGCCGTAACACCGTCATGGAGGATGGAACATTGTTGCATATGGAAGCCGTAACACCGACATGGAGGATGGAACATTGTTACATATGGAGGCCGTAACACCGACATGGAGGATGGAACATTGTTACATATGGAGGCCGTAACACCGACATGGAGGATGGAACATTGTTACATATGGAGGATGGGGATGGAACATTGTTACATGTGGAAGCCGTAACGCCGACATGGAGGATGGAACATTGTTACATGTGGAAGCCGTAACGCCGACATGGAGGATGGGGAGGGAACATTGTTACATGTGGAAGCCGTAACGCCGACATGGAGGATGGGGAGGGAACATTGTTACATGTGGAAGCCGTAACGCCGACATGGAGGATGGGGAGGGAACATTGTTACATGTGGAAGCCGTAACGCCGACATGGAGGATGGGGAGGGAACATTGTTACATGTGGAAGCCGTAACACCGACATGGAGGATGGGGATGGAACATTGTTACATGTGGAAGCCGTAACGCCGACATGGAGGATGGGGAGGGAACATTGTTACATGTGGAAGCCGTAACGCCGACATGGAGGATGGAACATTGTTACATGTGGAAGCCGTAACGCCGACATGGAGGATGGAACATTGTTACATGTGGAAGCCGTAACGCCGACATGGAGGATGGAACATTGTTACATGTGGAAGCCGTAACGCCGACATGGAGGATGGGGATGGAACATTGTTACATGTGGAAGCCGTAACGCCGACATGGAGGATGGAGAGGGAACATTGTTACATGTGGAAGACTGAGGAAATGCTTCCTCCTGCCTGCAGCAGACTGATGGGCTCCAATCAGTGGCTCAGCCCAGCTATGAGAAGATTTATGGCTTTTAATGATAAAAGGTGGAGCGTTTCTGGGAAATGATGATGTTGCAGAATGTGAGAAATGTGTTACATAGTTACAATGTTGCCACCTGATCACCTGATGGGGGACTCATGACGACTTGGCTGTGAACCCTTCTGTATACCCAGTGAAGTGACTGGCCTCAGGTGATGGAGATGGAACAAGTCTTCCTGCTTAAGTTGTACCTGTCTATCTGCAGCCCTCTCTTCTCTAAAGCCATTCAAAGTGCTGAATTTATAAAGCTTGTCTGAGAGTTCAGAAAAAAGGGGGCAGAGAGGTGAAGTTACATTCTGCAGAACTCAATGAGGAGAGCCCTGAGCTGATTGGAGGGAAGTGACCTACCCCCCCCTCCACACAGGAAGAGAGCTGAGACTGTCAATGGGCTAGAGCTCCCCCTCCATCACCATTCATCTCTTGGTGTCAGGAAAACCTGTCAGAAATGACTCCTGCAGATGGCAGAGGAAGGAGGCAGCAGACAGAAATGACACTCAGTACTCCGGACTGAGACAAGTCCACACTATAGGGGGATGTGCTTTGTTCATATTTCATGTCTGAGGTTTACGATCACTTTCATTAATTGTCTGCTTTGAAAAGTTTCAGGTTCCCTTCCCACCCAGGGGTGGACTGACCATTCAAGCACCCGGGCACTGCCTGAGGGCCCGAGGTCAGTAGGGGGCCCCATGCGATGCCCCTGGTACCTTTCATTGTTTTTTTTCAAAGGCTTTTTTGGGTGTGGACGAGGACACAGGGGCCCCATGATCCCCTATTGCCCAGGGGCCCCATGAGTTGTCAGTCTGCCCCTGCTCCCACCTATACACACATGCATGTATGTATGCTTTTAATGCACTCTTGTGCGTTTTGGGCGATAAAGCAATCTGGTTGGCCAGCAAAAATGTGCTTTTTTTTTTTTTTTCTTTTCATTCCTCATCCACACCTGTGCGATTTGCTGCTCTTCGACTATCGCCCAGCAAGGTACGACGAGCAGACGTTCCGTGGTCTGTGCAATGTTTTTTTTGGCTGCATAAGGGAGGGCGCCTCAAAAACGCATAAAAATGCAGAGGCAGCAGTGTGACCCCAGCCTCAGGATACAGGGGAGCCGCGGGCTCATTCCCAACGCCATGGATCAGACTCACTGACCAATCATGTGCGTCTTCCTTCTCTGCGCTCCGCCTGGCAGACCTCTGCACAGGCTTGGCCGTGGCAGGGAAGTTTATTTTTTCACGTAGGGTGGAGATGTCTTACAAAAGTGATTAAACTGCAGGAATTCAGGAAATATTTGTGGTTTAGTAACCCCGTCCTTCCCTTTCATGGAAGGGCATATCAGAGGGGAGACCTGCCAGCGTTCTCTGGGAGGAGGAGGAGGATTTATGGTGGTGAAGCAGTGAATGGCCAGGCCCTCCTCTGCTGGGAACCTCTGGCAGCTGTGTGCAAAACCATCTTCTTTTTTCCGAATGCTTCATAAGGGACCGAGCCGGAGAATTGTAAGAATTTGATGCGAGGCCAAAGGGTAGCGTGTACCTTGAGGGAGGTAAGTGGACCTTTTGCTTTACTATAGGAAGTGTTGGTCCCTCTGTACATTACGGAACCTGAAGCTCGTCTGGCATTTCTAGGATCGTTCTGTGTGTGGACCCGGTGTAGGTGTAAGGTTGGCTTCAGAGCTGGATCAGGTGAAGATCTGACATCCGTGGGCACCTGCAGACAGGCTATTGACCATGTCCAGTCTGTGCCGGCATGTCCCTTTGCGCCTCTGACCACCTTATGTGTCTGAACTTGGAGTGGCCATCTTAAAAGCTGGCACTGGTGTCCCATTGTGGCATCTGATGGCCCGCCTCTGCCTAAATTCACCCACCCCCAAGGTGCCGCCTTTTTTTTTTTTTTTCCCCCCTCACACTTAGACTACATACTTTGCAGTGCTCCTCTTTACACTTACACCCCTGTGCCTGGGTGGTTCAGAGCAGGGGCAGACTGACCATTCGTGCACTCAGGCAGTGCTCGAGGGCCCAGGGTCAATAGGGGGCCCCATGAGATGCCCCTGGTACCTTTCATAGGCTTTTTTGGGTGTGGTTTGAGTGTGGGCGAGGACACGGGCCCCATGATCCCCTACTGCCTGGGAGCCCCATGAGTTGTCATTCCACCCCTGGTTGAGAGTAATTCGAAGTCCTTTGCTGGCCTACTTTGCTGCTGAGGTTTTCCTGTGTGAAGGACCTTGGAGCTCTACAGTCCCATCGTGTCCAAAGAATGGAATAAGTTGGAGAAAAACATTCTACAGTAAATGAAGACCCAGAAACTGAATGAAGGGTCGTAGGTGTCACGATCGCGGCGTCAGACCACAGGCCTCACCAAACTCGTGACCGAAGAGCTAGCCAATCTAAAACAGCGATGTCACGTGCGTAACAATGCCACACCCAGCTGCACCCTGCACAACCATTTTCCAGCTAATTGGACCACAATCGATGTACCGGCAGCCTGAGCGATTGTTACTGGGTCGGGTTAATTACGCAATTAACCCTTCACACTGCCGCCACCTCCTTTTTGTACAGAGAGGAAACTTGGAGATATCCGCAATAACACTGTAATGGTTGAGGTAATGGTTGAGATAATCGCCTGTATAACACAGTCACCGCAGGCCTGTTATACAGAGGGTTAAACAAACACAGTAGCATTCTCTTTAGAGGCAGGAATTCCTAAATTGCAATACAGAGCTATAGAAACAGTTCAACACTTTCAGAAGGAAAGATTTATTACTAAACGGTCAAACGGTGCAATAAAAATATTTACAGAAAAAGATGTAACTAAGAGATGGAGATAGATATAGATATATATACATATACAGAGACCAACAGCACATCAAGGAGATATCAGAGAGAGGTGAAAGGGTTAAGGTACTTGCCAAAGTCCTGGGTTAGCAGATCCAAGTTTCAGAGCAAAAGGGCACGGGTCTCCCCAGGTGGTACTGAAGTTAAAAAGGGAGACGTCTTCAACTCTCTTCTCTTAGGCCTGACAGCCCAATTTGTAGTTCCCCAGCAGGGGGTGATTCTGAAGTCAAGGACCAATACCCCGTTTAGGGCGTGGAGGTCTGGGCGTGGACCTAAACTAGAGCCAAAATCTCATGTAGTTAATATTATGGCTCATAACTTTGCCTATGCACAAGTGACATTCCACCCGCGGGTAGATTAATATGCAGACACGTCTGAGGATTGATTAGATATGAAATATGAAATTATACACTGAATGGTTCACGAGATCTACTTTTCGGCTTTCCTATGTATTCGAGACAAGGCGAATGACCTATCAAACTATTTTTCTTCTCTTAACCAATCTGACGATACGTCTGGTTTTTATGTAAGTCTCTCATATTCCAAGATATGAGACATAGGGGAAAAATGGATTTTGAAAAGTGTTTATCTGATTCGTGCTTCTTTGGAATGCCTTGAACTCCTGGGAAGGCTGCGTTATCTTTATACGAGGAGTTAAATGGCACAGGTTGCTGAGACAGCCAGGCACCTTGCTCTGGGCTCCCTGCCATGCTCTAGCCTGCCTGTGACCCTTCCAACACACATGTCCCTGTGGATTAACAGAGAGGAGAGGGGAAAAGATGAGGGACAACATGGAGATCCTTAACAAAATGGAGGATTGTGTCAGTCTCTGGTGCGCATGTTTGCGACAGTAGGTGGCGAGCAGGGGCAGACTGACAACTCATGGGGCCCCTGGGCAATAGGGGATCATGGGGCCCCTGTGTTATTGCCCAAACTAAAAAAGCCTATGAAAAAGGTACCAGGGGTACCTCATGGGGCCCCCTACTGCCCCCAGGCCCTCGGGCAGTGCCCGAGTTTCCAAATGGTCAGTCCGCCCCTGGTGGTGAGTGTACCCTACACAATTGGCCAAATAGACAATTCCTCTTCAAGATGGTCTACAGCCACCCGGGGATCAGATTTCCATGAATGTGTGTCTACAGCTGGCTGGCCCCATAGATGAGGCTTGTTACTCAATATAGCAAAGTGTGCCGACCTGGAAACTAAGAGCAGTGGTGGTGGGAACCCCTCATAATGGGCACAGCGGGTGTACAGACCCGGGAACTCAGCACATGGATGGTGGGAACCCCTCATAATGGGCACAGCGGGTGTACAGACCCGGGAACTCAGCACAGGGATGGTGGGAACCCCTCATAATGGGCACAGCGGGTGTACAGACCTGGGAACTCAGCACAGGGATGGTGGGAACCCCTCATTATGGGCACAGCGGGTGTACAGACCCGGGAACTCAGCACAGGGATGGTGGGAACCCCTCATAATGGGCACAGCAGGTGTACAGACCCGGGAACTCAGCACAGGGATGGTGGGAAGCCCTCATAATGGGCACAGCGGGTGTACAGACCTGGGACATAGAACAGGGATGGTGGGAACACCTCATAATGGGCACAGCGGGTGTACAGACCCGGGAACTCAGCACATGGATGGTGGGAACCCCTCATAATGGGCACAGCGGGTGTACAGACCCGGGAACTCAGCACAGGGATGGTGGGAACCCCTCATAATGGGCACAGAGGGTGTACAGACCTGGGAACTCAGCACAGGGATGGTGGGAACCCCTCATAATGGGCACAGCGGGTGTACAGACCTGGGAACTCAGCACAGGGATGGTGGGAAGCCCTCATAATGGGCATAGCGGGTGTACAGACCAGTTATACTGATCCAAAAACCGGCATTTCAGATTCAGGGTTTTAACAGAAATCTTAAAAAAATCTTAACCACTTAATGCTCAGGAATATTTCAAAATGAAACCTGTTAAAAATTAACCCCCCCAAACAATTATATTTTCTGTTAACAGAGGCCTCGGGGAATACAATGGTGGCTGCTGAAATGTCTTTGTCACAAAATATTTGCGCAGCTATTTTATGAAACGCACATTTTCAGGAAAAATGCATCTAACTGACCTTTAGCGCCTGCAAACACCAGACTCATTTAAATACAAAACATCGAGTAAATCGATACCAAACATGTCAAGATTTAAAACGCAGCATGCCTGTGAAATGGCGGCAAGCTACAGTCCCGTGTCCGTGAGAAACGCTTTGGCGGGTTCTAAGTTCGGAGTTATCTGTGAGCTTTAGTACTGGAATTATCGCTCACGCCAATGTTCACAGGAATGCCTTGTGTGTGGCGCAATCTCCCGTTACGTAGGGGTGCGTTTACAGGGGTACGGGTGCTTTCTAAACCTTTTTTTTTTTTGCTGGGCAGGGGGGGGGTCGGGGGTGATCCTTCTGGGCTCTGTATAAGTGAGCAGACCACTTCTTACTGCAAAGCCCATCAGCGGCACTAGGTAGCTGTGTTCCCGGTATACATACATGTACGGCCTCTGGGCAGGAAACTGTTAAGTAGTAACATGTGAAGGTGATGCCCCCACAAGGTTGATACATTTCCAAAATCCCTTCAAATATTTCCCCCTGGGGCGATGGGGTATGAATGTGCACAATCCAGAGATGTCTCAGCCGCTGCTGCGTGCCAAGCTGTCCGTCACTCCCTGTCTGCTCCATTGGAGATTCCTCTCTCCTGGCTCGCAGATTGGAGAAAGCGGTAATCGGCAGATATGTCGCTCAGTGTAAACACGCCACATACATTATTCATCTCCGTAATGCGCCATCTGTCATAGATCTCCCTGCGCCCTGTTAACACTTTTTAATTATTGTAAACAGGGGGGGGGGTGGGGGTGCAGAAATGATGGCGCCCCCGAATGTTACTTCAGGGCTCAGTGACTGACAACCAATGAGGTGGCCTGCTTTTCTAGGAAGTATCTTACTGATTGTTTGATTTTTTTTTTTTTTTTTTTAATATATATCCTATTTTAATTAGTGGTGAGCTGAACACACCTGGCTTTGACCCCCAGACCCCCCTCCACAACCACCACACCTGGCTTTGGCCCCCAGACCCCCCTCCCCAACCACCACACCTGGCTTCGGCCCCCAGACCCCCCTCCACAACCACCACACCTGGCTTTGACCCCCAGACCCCCCTCCCCAACCACCACACCTGGCTTTGGCCCCCAGACCCCCCTCCCCAACCACCACACCTGATTTTGGCCCCCAAACCCCCTCCCCAACCACCACACCTGGCTTTGGCCCCCAAACCCCCTCCCCAACCACCACACCTGGCTTTGGCCCCCAGACCCCCCTCCACAACCACCACACCTGGCTTCAGCCCCCAGACCCCCCCTCCCCAACCACCCCACCTGGCTTCAGCCCCCAGACCCCCCCTCCCCAACCACCCCACCTGGCTTTGGCCCCCAGACCCCCCCTCCCCAACCACCCCACCTGGCTTTGGCCCCCAGACCCCCCCTCCCCAACCACCCCACCTGGCTTTGGCCCCCAGACCCCCCCCCTCCACAACCATCCCACCTGGCTTTGGCCCCCAGACCCCCCTCCCCAACCACCACACCTGGCTTTGGCCCCCAGACCCCCCTCCCCAACCACCACACCTGGCTTCGGCCCCCAGACCCCCCCTCCCCAACCACCACACCTGGCTTCGGCCCCCAGACCCCCCCTCCCCAACCACCACACCTGGCTTTGGCCCCCAGACCCCCCTCCCCAACCACCACACCTGGCTTTGGCCCCCAGACCCCCCCTCCCCAACCACCACACCTGGCTTTGGCCCCCAGACTCCCCCTCCCCAACCACCACACCTGGCTTTGGCCCCCAGACCCCCCTCCCCAACCACCACACCTGACTTTGGCCCCTAGACCCCATCTCCCCAACCACCACACCTGACTTCGGCCCCCAGACCCCCCTCCCCAACCACTGCACCTGGCTTTGGCCCCCAGACCTCCCCTCCCCAAGCACCCCACCTGGCTTTGGCCCCCAGACCTCCCCTCCCCAAGCACCCCACCTGGCTTTGGCCCCCAGACCCCCCTCCCCAACCTCCACACCTGACTTTGGCCCCCAGACCCCCCTCCCCAACCACCGCACCAGGGTTGTAGAGAAGAGGCCCTTGTCCTCGTCAACATGGGGAGAAGGTCTGCTATGGATTTTTAGGGGGGACCTCCGGGATTTTAAGATTTGTGAAGGAGTTTCCTGTCCTTGTGACACTTTGCAACCCAAAAACTCAAAATGAATGAGAGGAATCCCCCCTCCCCTCCCCTAACCCCCCCCCCCCCCCCAAGTACAGTAAGGGGGCACACAGCCAGCCTAAAGCTGAGCTCTGGTGTTGCTGCACACTGTGAGCTGCACGTGGTTGGATATCTACTTTAAGTATCTTTTTTTGCGGCCACTTTACAAGCTTGTAAGAAAATCTTTGGAAGACCTTTCCCAGCGTGCTGGACAACTTCTGCCAGATTCTTGGGAGACTTTCTACAGAATTTCTTAAATCTGACTTTCAGTCTTGCAGAGTTGTAGAAGCTCCTCTCCTGAGCACTGAAGATGTTTTCCTGATCACTGCACACTGTGAACGTCTTACAATGTACATGACAAGCCTCGTTTCCTGACGGGAGGACATCCAGCATCATTTAGCTCTTTCCTCTCCAGCCTGACTGTCCCTGGCATCGCCCTGTCATGGTATTTCAGTCCTTTCGATCACAGAGGGCTCAGCATCACTTGCAGGAGCTACCTTGCAAATCCACCCGTCTAGGACCTGCAGACCGACACCTACCCATTAACGCATATTTGCATAACTCCTCCCAAAAGTGAGCCCACTGCTTGCATCAGGTCTTGGGGCTCTGGAGAGGAGTACTGAGGCAGGGTGTGCTGTGGTTTCAGGAGGCTATGTACAGCACCCTACCGGCGCCGCCCACCAGCCACGATCTGCTTGCATTACATAGAGAAACTTAGACGCCACAATTACTGGGTCTAAAATAAGGTATGTATGGACAATGAGGGTGGGTGGTGTGTGTGTGGGGGGGGGGTGGACCAGGGCAGGCAACATACAGTAGAAGACAGGGGCGGGCTGGCCATTTGGAAACTTGGGCACTGCCCGAGGGCCCGGGGTCAGTAGGGGGCCCCATGAGATGCCCCTGGTACCTTTTTCATAGGCTTTTTTGAGTTTGGGCAAGGACACAGGGGCCCCATGATCCCCTATTGCCTGGGGGCCCCATGAGTTGTCAGTCCGCCCCTGGTAGAAGAATACTAAACTGTAACTATAACCACATAGAAACGAGCGTGTTTTTATTTTTCCCGTCATTTTCTGTGACAGCTTGTAATAGCAGCAGATAGTGACAGTTTCAGGAGCAGTAATGGCACATTGCTTCCTATTTATAAAGGTGGTAATTGGTGTTTTTCCTGAAATATTGATTTTTTTGTTTTGTTTTTATGGTGTTGCCAATTTAGAGCGTAGCAGTGCGCGGTTCCCGTGTTTGTCATTTATTGACTCGGCCAGTGCCGGTCTGCAGACACAATGACTGTCAGTTTAATTGCTGTCCTGTTTCATGATTTTATAAAATAACAAGACAGTTACATTGTAACCGCCGGCTTCTGTGACAAATAATTCCCTCCCCATCTAAACAATCCATCAATTTTCCAGGTGAAGGAAGATGGCCGAGGATGTTGCTGTAAGGATTTGTTTTTTTGTTTTTTAATGTTTATTTCTGCAGTTTATATCCTTTTAGGCTCCATTCACACTTGTGGACACACATGACAAGTCGCAGCCCCCCCTGTATTTCATCAAAAGCCATTCAAATCTATGCAACTGCCAGTCGTAGGGACTTTGAGAAAGGTCCCTACGCTACTCTGATGCGACTTGAGTGCCATAAACTGCAATGTAAACCCTCAAAAAAAAAAAAAAGTCGCTTCTTAATGTTATCGATGTCACAGTTGTGCAAAAGCCAAAGTCACAACCAAGTTGCGCCGATCCAAAGTTGCATCGTAAAGTCACAATGGAAACCGCGTGACTTTGGAGTCGCACAAAGACTCCAGAGATGGGTAACTTTGGCCGGGTGCTACTTTACTGTGACTTGTTCCTCTGCAAAGTCAGATCCGCTGTTGTACCCAAAGTTGTATGTAATAAATTCAGGTATGTCTTCCATGCAGCTTTTCAGGGTTGGCCCTCAAGTTGCATGAAAGTCAGACGAAAGTCGGCCATGAACTACTCTGAAGTAGCTGCAACTTTAAATTGGAGCTCCCAAAAGGGGAATTTCTATTTATAGGCATCCCCCCCACATTGACTGTGGCACTTTTTTGGTGGTGGAGGGGGAAGCGGGTACCTGGATTTGACAGCTATCTGCTCCCACTTCCAGGTGAGTCTACCACTTTTGGGATGTGCCACAGTTCCCAAAGGACTGCAGGACCAATCACAAAGTGCAATTGCTGCTCAGGCATGCCCAGTAGGAAACCGATTGTCTTCACTGCCGATTTCCCTTAGTTAACCACTTATAGTCCGGACACTTCCCCCCCCTTCCAGTCCGGACACTTCCCCCCCCTTCCAGTCCGGACACTTCCCCCCCCTTCCAGTCCGGACACTTCCCCCCCTTCCAGTCCGGACACTTCCCCCCCTTCCAGTCCGGACACTTCCCCCCCCTTCCAGTCCGGACACTTCCCCCCCTTCCAGTCCGGACACTTCCCCCCCTTCCAGTCCGGACACTTCCCCCCCCTTCCAGTCCGGACACTTTCCCCCCCTTCCAGTCCAGACACTTTCCCCCCCTTCCAGTCCGGACACTTTCCCCTCCTTCCAGTCCAGACACTTTCCAGTCCGGACACTTTCCCCTCCTTCCAGTCCGGACACTTTCCCCCCCTTCCAGTCCGGACACTTTCCCCTCCTTCCAGTCTGGACACTTTCCCCTCCTTCCAGTCCGGACACTTTCCCCCCCCTTCCAGTCCGGACACTTCCCCCCCCCTTCCAGTCCGGACACTTCCCCCCCCCTTCCAGTCCGGACACTTCCCCCCCCCCTTCCAGTCCGGACACTTTCCCCCCCCTTCCAGTCCGGACACTTTCCCCCCCCTTCCAGTCCGGACACTTTCCCCCCCCTTCCAGTCCGGACACTTTCCCCCCCTTCCAGTCCGGACACTTTCCCCCCCTTCCAGTCCGGACACTTTCCCCCCCCTTCCAGTCCGGACACTTTCCCCCCCTTCCAGTCCGGACACTTTCCCCCCCCTTCCAGTCCGGACACTTTCCCCCCCCTTCCAGTCCGGACACTTCCCCCCCCCCTTCCAGTCCGGACACTTTCCCCCCCCCTTCCAGTCCGGACACTTTCCCCCCCCCTTCCAGTCCGGACACTTTCCCCCCCCCTTCCAGTCCGGACACTTTCCCCCCCCCTTCCAGTCCGGACACTTTCCCCCCCCCTTCCAGTCCGGACACTTTCCCCCCCCCTTCCAGTCCGGACACTTTCCCCCCCCCTTCCAGTCCGGACACTTTCCCCCCCCTTCCAGTCCGGACACTTTCCCCCCCCTTCCAGTCCGGACACTTTCCCCCCCCTTCCAGTCCGGACACTTTCCCCCCCCTTCCAGTCCGGACACTTTCCCCCCCCTTCCAGTCCGGACACTTTCCCCCCCCTTCCAGTCCGGACACTTTCCCCCCCCTTCCAGTCCGGACACTTTCCCCTCCTTCCAGTCCGAACACTTTCCCCTCCTTCCAGTCCGGACACTTTCCCCTCCTTCCAGTCCGGACACTTTCCCCCCCTTCCAGTCCGGACACTTTCCCCCCCTTCCAGTCCGGACATTTTCCCCCCCTTCCAGTCCGGACACTTTCCCCCCCTTCCAGTCCGGACACTTTCCCCCCCCCTTCCAGTCCGGACACTTTCCCCCCCCCTTCCAGTCCGGACACTTTCCCCCCCCTTCCAGTCCGGACACTTTCCCCCCCCTTCCAGTCCGGACACTTTCCCCCCCCTTCCAGTCCGGACACTCCCCCCCCCCCCCCCCTTCCAGTCCGGACACTTCCCCCCCCCCCCCCTCCAGTCCGTACACTCCCCCCCCCCCCCTTCCTGCCCAGGTCAATTTTCAGCTCTATCACACTTTGCATGACAATTACGCAGTCATGCAACACTGTACCCGTATGAATTTTTTAGCATTTTTTTTATACAGATAAAGCTTTATTTTGGTGGTATTTATTCACCACTGGGAATCACCATGTCACCATGGTGACACTGTACTACTTGTGGGGGTGATGATTTTTTTTTACACTGATTGCCTTTACACCCATAAAGGCTGTAAAAGCAATCATTTCTCCTTCTCTCTGGCTACATTCTTGCAGCCATTGAGAAATACTATGTGAGCTGTGATTGCTCACAGCTTGTCACATGGTACGAGGCTGTTGTGAATAGCCCTGTACCATGTGATCTCTGTGATAATTTACATTTCACACGTAGTAAGCAATGATGTCAGAAATGACATCTTGCTTACTATGCACGTGATCACTGATTGGCCAGTCAGTGATCACAAGATCGGGACCTCTCAGTGAGGTCCTGTCCGACGGTCGGTGTTCCACTGTGTCCAGAGGACACAGCGGGCACGGGAGCGCGCACAAGCAGTGGGTGGGGAGGCCGTTTATAAACGTCCACCTGCCTCTGCACTGCCACCCTCCTTCCGTTTATATACAACGGCTGGACAGGAGGTGGTTACGATGCCGGCGCTTGCACCCAAAGCTGATTGAGGAAATTAGCTCAGGTGTGGACATTGCTGGACACCCGGACAGGTATTTTGTCCTTGTATTAAAAGTCAACAGCTACAATATTTGTATTTTTTTTTTTTTTTTTTCAGACTGGAAGTCGCACATATATGAATGCTTATTATTGGAAAATTGGGTATGACGTGTCATGTGACTTTTAATGTCCAAAGCTGCATGACATGTCGCACAAGTGTGAATGTGGTCCTAATATTTATATTTCTCCACTATGTATCCTTTGAAATGTTTTTATTTCTCCACTATGTATCTTTTTTCTTTAATGTGTTTATTTCTGCAGCTTGCATTCTTTCTCTGGGTTGGATTTTGTACTTCCCTTTGACATTGCAACTTTGTTTTTCCAACTTCTCCTCAGTTCTTTCTAAAGCGGAGCCTGTCCTATTCTAAGGGGAACTACTTTTCCCAGCATACCCTGGCGGTTTCTCAGCAGTAGTCCTGATCCTTTTATTGCTCAAGTAGGTAATACTTCAAACTTTTGTAAACTTGTAAAAATGAAAGGATCGCTGCAACAAAGCCGGCAGCTTGGGAAATGTGCCAGCCTCCAGTTAAACCCTTGTCTAGTTTATTTTCTTCTTCCCGAGCGGTGTGTAAGTAGGCCGTGGGCCTCCTCTGGGGTCTGTCGGGTTTTGCCAGAACTTATTAAGTTGGATGTTAGAGAGCAATTAATACATGGGAGAGCGAAGCGGAGGGTTGTGTGTGAGCGCGGGATGAGGAGGGTTTCAAAGGGAGCGCGGGTTCACCTCTAGTTCACTCAGAATGCCAGCGCTGGGGATTTCGGCTTCCTTCCACTTTGATCTCGGGGCTTTTAATAGTTTTCTAAAGTTTGCCTAGGTAAAGTCTCTGGAGGAAGCCGGGGATTGTGGTCCTAGTGAGATGCTCCAGATTTCTGCAGTCTGTAAGAAAACTCCCTGCTTTACAGAATTTTATGTTGATGCCCAATAAAACCTCCTCGGATGTGGCTGCCTGTTATCAGCCTTCTCCGGCAAAAGCCTGTCATCCTTTTTTCCTGCTAGCCATTCTCTTCCATATTCATTCTGGTCTCCTTAGTGGTGTGTGCTAATCAAACCTGGAAATGTAACCCTTCAAACATTTCATCTTCTGTCTCCTGTTGCCCTGCTAGTAAGGACCTTTCAGTCAGTGTATTAAAAGGTGGTGTTCTCCAAACCAGCTCGCTGCAACTCTTCTCAGCCAGCAACCCTAGCCAAAATCCATGGGTACTCCTGATGCACTATATTGCCAAAGGTATTGGCCCCGCCCTTCCAATCACGTGATTCAGGTGTTCCAATCCCCTCCATGGACACAGGTGTATACAATCAAGCCCCTAGGCATGCAGACTGCTTCTACAAACATTGGTGAAAGAATGGGTCGCTCTCAGGAGCTCAGTGACTCCAAGCGTGGTCCCGTGATAGGTGGCCACCTGGGCAATAAGTCCATCCGTGACATTTCCTGGCTACTAAATATTCCACGCTCAACTGTTAGTGGGATTATAACAAAGTGGAAGCCACTGGGAGCAACAGCAACTCAGCCACCAAGTGGTAGGCCACGTCACATGACAGGGCGGGGTCAGCGCATGCTGAAGCGCACAGTGCGCAGAGGTCCCCAACTGTCTGCAGAGTCAATAGCTAAAGACCTCCAAACTTGGTGTGGCCTTCAGATGAGCCCAACAACAGTGTGTAGAGAGCTTCATGGAATGGGTTTCCATGGCCGAGCAGCTGCATCCAAGCCTTCCATCACCAAATGCAATGCAAAGCGTCGGATGCCGTGGTGTAAAGCACGCCACCACTGGACTCTAGAGCATGGAGACGTGTTCTCTGGAGTGACCAATCACGTTTTTCTGTCTGGCAATCCAATGGATGTGTCTGGGTTTGGCGGTGGCCAGGAGAACGGTACTTGCCTGACTGTATTGTGCCAAGTGTAAAGTTTGGTGGAGGGGGATTATGGTGTGGGGTTGTTTTTCAGGGGTTGGACTTGGCCCCCTAGTTTCAGTGAAGGGAACTCTTAAGGTGACATTTTGGATAATTTCATGCTCCCAACTTTGTGGGAGGAGTTTGGGGATGGTCCCTTCCTGTTCCAACATGACTGCCCCCCAGTGCACAAAGCAAGGTCCATAAAGACATGGAGGAGCCAGTTTGGGGTGGAGGAACTTGACTGTCCTGCACAGAGTCCTGACCTCAACCCCATAGAACACCTTTGGGATGAATTAGAGCGGAGACTGCGAGCCAGGCCTCCTCCCCCGACATCAGTGCCTGACCTGACAAATGTGCTTCTGGAAGAATGGTCCAACCTTCCCATAGACACCCTCCTAAACCTTGTGGATGGCCTTCCCAGAAGAGTTGAGGCTGTTATAGCTGCAAAGGGCGGGGCCAACTCAATATTGAACCCTACGGACTAAGACTGGGGGGCCATTAAAGGTCATGTGCGTGGAAAGGGCGGGGCCAACTCAATATTGAACCCTTCAGACTAAGACTGGGGGTCATTAAAGGTCATGTGCGTGGAAAGGGCGGGGTCAACTCAATATTGAACCCTTCAGACTAAGACTGGGGGGTCATTAAAGGTCATGTGCGTGGGAAGGGCGGGGCCAACTCAATATTGAACCCTTCAGACTAAGACTGGGGGTCATTAAAGGTCATGTGCGTGGAAAGGGCGGGGCCAACTCAATATTGAACCCTTCAGACTAAGACTGGGGGGCCATTAAAGGTCATGTGCGTGGAAAGGGCGGGGTCAACTCAATATTGAACCCTTCAGACTAAGACTGGGGGGTCATTAAAGGTCATGTGTGTGGGAAGGGCGGGGTCAACTCAATATTGAACCCTTCAGACTAAGACTGGGGGGCCATTAAAGGTCATGTGCGTGGAAAGGGCGGGGTCAACTCAATATTGAACCCTTCAGACTAAGACTGGGGGGCCATTAAAGGTCCTGTTTGTGGAAAGGCCGGCGGCCCAATATGTTTGGCAATATAGTGTGTGTAAAACATAATGAGGGAGCTGCCAAATGACGAGAGACTTCTGTATTACAGGGAGCTGCATATTAAAGAGAATGTGACGGTGAAGGAATGCCAGCAGATTCCAGGAGGTTGTCAGGCTGTTGGAGGAGACTGCTAGATAAATCTACAAGATTACAGGAGATTGCTAGACGCTGCTGCTGTCAATAGACTCATTATGAGCGGCTACTGAACGCTGCTCACACCTTAGGACTTGTTCACGTCGCATCCATTGAGCTGCATCTTTTACACCACTGTACATGTATGAGGTGACCGGGGCACATAGGAAAATGTCTTTATGTTCGTTGTTCACCCCATACAGGTCATATCGGCCATCATGTGAGCAAGTGTGATCATAAAGGCGCTTGTACTTTGTCTTGTAAGTGAAATAGTTTTACCAAATGGTGATGATGATTTTACTACACTGAGAGTCCATCCCGTGTCTGTTTTTAGATGTATATTGACAGTGCGCAGGTTGTACACCGGCGGTCTCTAAGTGACGTACACCAGGTGATAGGGAGAAGATCCATATTGAGGAAACCCAGGAACATATTCATACCCTTTGGGGGTAAAATGCCCATGTAGACATAATGAGTATGTTAGGTCCACACTGGGGGGTGAGCAGATTGGAGTCCAGGTGCTGGGACTGCCTTGCATGCTCGGCGTGGTGTGGATTGCTGTGACCATTTAGCACAGAGTGGAGGAAGATATGGTTTTAAATAACAGTGCTTGGGAGTTGGGACTCTTCATATTGATTTGGACTTGTTATGAGGCGCATGCACAGATTATTCAGCTGTTTATTACTTTTATGTGTAGTTTTTAATATTTTTGCATATATGTTTATAATATTCGCCGCTGAATTCTGACAGGAGACAGCAGCCATGTTTTCTCTTTTAATTTGGACACCAGCAAGCCTCCCTGTACTTGGCATGTAAAGGAAGCAGAGACTAAGCTGGGGATGCCTAACCAGTGTGCAGCTCTCCAAAAAACACCATCCAGTCCAAGTACCCCCTACTGTTATTACTGCCTCCATACTTCTGTAGGTGTCTACCTATTCAAGAACTATGAAGATGACTGAATTTGGGGTATGGAATTTCGATTTTAATGTTTGTGTCCCCGTAATTGGTCACCGTCATACTTGCATTCCAAAATATAATTGTTTTGATCCCTTGAATGAACATGAAATCAGTGGAAGATATTTCTAGTCTGTGACTTGGTGACCCCACAACTCTGCAGAAGACTTATAGGCCAACTTTTCTCAACCCTTTGACCCAGGTTAATACATTATAGCAAGGATTCCCTGAGGGTTCCTCTTGGGTAAAAGGGGGTGGGACGCTCCTTACCTTCGTGGCCAGGGAAGAATGTCCCTTGCGTTGGCGGTCGGCAGGAAGAATGTCCCTTGCGTTGGCGGTCGGCGGGAAGAATGTCCCTTGCGTTGGCGGTCAGTGGGAAGAATGTCCCTTACATTGGTGATCAGTGGGCGGTCGGCGGGAAGAATGTCCCTTGCGTTGGCGTTTGGCGGGAAGAATGTCCCTTGCAATGGCGGTTGGCAGGAAGAATGTCCCTTGTGTTGGCGGTTGGCAGGAAGAATGTCCCTTGCAATGGCGGTTGGCAGGAAGAATGTCCCTTGCAATGGCGGTTGGCAGGAAGAATGTCCCTTGCAATGGCGGTTGGCAGGAAGAATGTCCCTTGCAATGGCGGTCGGCGGGAAGAATGTCCCTTACATTGGTGATCAGTGGGAAGAATGACCCTTACATTGGTGGTCAGTGGGAAGAATGTCCCTTACATTGGTGATCGGTGGGAAGAATGACCCTTACATTGGTGGTCAGTGGGAAGAATGTCCCTTACATTGGTGGTCAGTGGGAAGAATGTCCCTTACATTGGTGATCAGTGGGAAGAATGTCCCTTACATTGGGGGTCAGTGGGAATAATGTCCCTTACATTGGAGGTCAGTGGGAATAATGTCCCTTACATTGGAGGTCAGTGGGAAGAATGTCCCTTACATTGGTGATCAGTGGGAAGAATGTCCCTTACATTGGTGGTCAGTGGGAAGAATGTCCCTTACATTGGTGATCAGTGGGAAGAATGTCCCTTACATTGGGGGTCAGTGGGAAGAATGTCCCTTACATTGGTGGTCAGTGGGAAGAATGTCCCTTACATTGGTGATCAGTGGGAAGAATGTCCCTTACATTGGTGATCAGTGGGAAGAATGTCCCTTACATTGGGGGTCAGTGGGAAGAATGTCCCTTACATTGGTGGTCAGTGGGAAGAATGTCCCTTACATTGGGGGTCAGTGGGAAGAATGTCCCTTACATTGGTGGTCAGTGGGAAGAATGTCCCTTACATTGGAGGTCAGTGGGAAGAATGTTCCTTACATTGGGGGTCAGTGGGAAGAATGTCCCTTACATTGGGGGTCAGTGGGAAGAATGTCCCTTACATTGGTGGTCAGTGGGAAGAATGTCCCTTACATTGGAGGTCAGTGGGAAGAATGTCCCTTACATTGGCGATTGGCGGGAAGAATGTCCCTTACATTGGCGATCAGTGGGAAGAATGTCCCTTACATTGGGAGGTCAGTGGGAAGAATGTCCCTTACATTGGCGATCAGTGGGAAGAATGTCCCTTACGTTGGGGGTCAGTGGGAAGAATGTCCCTTACGTTGGGGGTCAGTGGGAAGAATGTCCCTTACATTGGTGATCAGTGGGAAGAATGTCCCTTACGTTGGGGGTCAGTGGGAAGAATGTCCCTTACGTTGGCGATCGGCGGGAAGAATGTCCCTTGCGTTGGCGGTCGGCGGGAAGAATGTCCCTTGCGTTGGCGGTCGGCGGGAAGAATGTCCCTTGCGTTGGCTAATAAGATTCCTGGACCCCCCCGGCACCTGGAGGAACCCTAGTATTCCATGGAACCCTGGTGGAGAATGGCTGCTCTAGGCTGTTTTTGATGTCACTTTCCTGCTCTTTCCTGACCTCTTAGTCCCTGTCACTTGGAGGAATGGTAATGACCTCACTATGTAGTATTTTCTGAGGCTCTATCATGGATTCTGATGATCACAGGCTTCCAATACTCATTATTTGTCATCTTCTCCAGTTTAATTGGCTCCAGTGGTCTCAAAGCTAATCAGCACAACGATGGGGATTTATCAGTCCTGCTGCTTTTTCTTGTCCATCTTTTTTGTGGTTTTCAGTGATGAACAAACTGTCATGCTGAATAAGTGTCAGTTATATAAATGGTAACGGAAAACAATTGGTATTCTATTATCCGGGGACTGGAGGAATCCCTGGAGCACATTCTGGGCCTAAAGGGGGTGTAAACCAGAATCTATTTTTCGGTATATTTAGCATCATTTCTCCCTGTCTCTATCCTTTAAGTAAACGTGTTTGTAAATGTGTTGCAGAGTTCCCCCCCTGCCAGTAATTGCACCTCCTGCGGCAGGCGGACAATGCTAAGGCACTGCCTTTCAATGAGCAGCAGTACAGCCTGCCATGTGTGCTTCTTAGTGGGCTGCTTATCTGAAAGACCGATCAGACAGCCCAACAGCCAACTGAAGGGACTCCCAAGGTTGACTTGTGCCCGCACACGGGTGCACTCATGTGTTCTGGAGTATTTTGGTGCCCATGAGCCTCAGGTGCTGTCTACAGCCACCCAAGATATGAATGGGTGTAGGCGGCTGTACGCAGGTAGGTACCAATATTTGGCCATAGTGGTGCATGCTTATAGGTGCAAGTTCCTGAATGCATTCTTGGTCTGTACTCTAGCGCCACTTTACACACGCCTGTTATACCTGTGTACTTTCTCCCATTCATGTCTATAGGTGGCTGTATGCAGCAGCGGGGGCTTCAGGGCACTAAAATGCACAAGAATGTTCACGCTGTGCCCATGTGCGTAGTTGGGCAGGGATCAGACCCCAAGCTGCCCCCCTTAAAATCCAGAGTACTCTGTTGGCTGTGCGTGAGAACCTTAAGACTTGTGAACTGTGTTGAGCCATTGGGCACATAGGAGACATTCTCAGGGAATAATAGAGTGAATGGAATAATTCCGCTCCCCTTTCACTGTGTGTCATCGCAGGATTAAACCGCAGCTTTGTGCGGAAGTGGAAGAGCAGGTTCTGGAAGACGGCCCTTATCAAATATTTCTCCATTGTGCTATTGTGGCAGCTTTTCCTTATGTACCAACAGATGTTATCACTGTTTAAAGCAACTTTGTGTAAAAGACTTGCAGCCGCTCATCGGTGGGGCCATTATGAGTGCGCTAGAAGAGGGAACATGGCCACCTAAGGTTTTATGATGGATGTTGGTTCAGCTCCGTTATGGGTGCACACCGGTGGGCTGGGCTGCCAGCAGCCTTTGTATATTTTACGTCCAATGGTTGTACCGGGTTCAGCAATTGTCATCAAATGTCCAACAAAGTAACTTATTCTGTATGACAAAGCTATATAAATGTATAATATTGATAGTGTGTGACTGTGGGGGAGGGGACATTAGAGTGTAAGCTCCTCTGGTACAGAGACTGATGTGACTGTGGGGGAGGGGACATTAGAGTGTAAGCTCCTCTGGTACAGAGACTGATGTGACTGTGGGGGAGGGGACATTAGAGTGTAAGCTCCTCTGGTACAGAGACTGATGTGCCTGGGGGGGAGGGGACATTAGAGTGTAAGCTCCTCTGGTACAGAGACTGATGTCCCTGGGGGGGAGGGGACATTAGAGTGTAAGCTCCTCTGGTACAGAGACTGATGTGACTGTGGGGGAGGGGACATTACAGTGTAAGCTCTTCTGGTACAGAGACTGATGTGACTGTGGGGGAGGGGACATTACAGTGTAAGCTCTTCTGGTACAGAGACTGATGTGACTGTGGGGGAGGGGACATTGCAGTGTAAGCTCCTCTGGTACAGAGACTGATGGGACTGTGGGGGAGGGGGCATTAGAGTGTAAGCTCCTCTGGTACAGAGACCGATGTGACTGTGGGGGAGGGGACATTACAGTGTAAGCTCCTCTGGTACAGATACTGATGGGACTGTGGGGGAGGGAGCATTAGAGTGTAAGCTCTTCTGGTACAGAGACTGATGGGACTGGCTCAGTGATCTCTGTACAGCGCTGTGGTATATGTCAGAGCTATATAAACGTGTAATGAATACAATGTGTGTGAATTCTAGCTGTGATGGATTCCCATGATGTCTCATGAAGTGTCGGTAACAGATCTGCGCTGGCCGGAGCTCAGGATTAGCTGGCGCTCTCGCTGCTCGTAGATCCCCTCCTCTGGTAGCCGATCAGTCAGTCCGGCATTAATGGCTGACATTTTGTTTTTATTTCTTTTTCATCTGGCAGGACACAAAGTATCACTCGGGTTGTCTGCCTTTCCTCTCTGCTGAGTGCCGCATGACAAAGGCTCTTTAATAATTAATACGAGGAGCAGACAAAACACAGCTAAATATACTCGGCTAGAATTTTAATCCCGGCCAATTGAAAGCCTGTAATGTAAATAAAAATGCCTCTTGCTCTATGCGGAGCCTTCGGAGCTATTTGTAGGCCAGCTTTCCTGGCACGCACCGAGTGTTATTGGCTAATCGGGGATTTACTCGGCTTCATTCTCTTCATTCCAGTCCTGCACAGAGCAAAGCTGGTAATTGAAAAACAAAAAAATAATCAGAATTTAATTAGCGCTGATATTGATGATTAATCATGCTGCCATCTGAGTTGGCGATGGACTACAAAGTGGGAGAAAGTGTTTTCCTGTTGCTTTGCTGGATACTTTGTCATGAGATCAATGACTGGGAACCAATGTACCCTCTTCCTATATACTAGCAGTCTTCAGTCTTTGGCTGAGAGGCTGGATGTGGCCCTTTGCCTTTATCTGGCCCATGGGGCGCCCTTTCTTCCATGAGCACCAACAGTGGGGGGGGCCACCCATTCTCCCACAGGCACCAAGAGTGGGGGGGGGGGCGCCCATTCTCCCACGGGCGCCAAGTGTGGGGGGGGGCCGCCCTTTCTCCCACAGGCGCCAAGAGTGGGGGGGGGCCGCCCTTTCTCCCACGGGCGCCAAGAGTGGGGGGGGGCCGCCCTTTCTCCCACGGGCGCCAAGAGTGGGGGGGCCGCCCTTTCTCCCACGGGCGCCAAGAGTGGGGGGGGCCGCCCTTTCTCCCACGGGCGCCAAGAGTGGGGGGGGCCGCCCTTTCTCCCACGGGCGCCAAGAGTGGGGGGGGGCCGCCCTTTCTCCCACGGGCGCCAAGAGTGGGGGGGGGCCGCCCTTTCTCCCACGGGCGCCAAGAGTTGGGGGGGGGGGCCGCCCTTTCTCCCACGGGCGCCAAGAGTGGGGGGTGGGCCGCCCTTTCTCCCACGGGCACCAAGAGTGAGGGGGGCCCGCCCTTTCTCCCACGGGCGCCAAGAGTGGGGGGTGGGCGCCCTTTCTCCCACGGGCGCCAAGAGTGGGGGGGGCTGCCCTTTCTCCCACGGGCGCCAAGAGTGGGGGGTGGGCCGCCCTTTCTCCCACGGGCACCAAGAGTGGGGGGGCCGCCCTTTCTCCCCCTAATACCAATCGTGATGTTTACTCCCACTGATGCCAGGACATTGTCCACTCCTGCAGGCTGCGGTCCGCCCTCTCTAAAGTCAGACAATAAACTGGCCCTTAGTTCAGGAGGTGTGGAGACCCCCGCTATACACCATCCTGTCCATGTTCTATATAGAAAGGCCCTTTGGATGCGGTGCAGGAAACACAAGCTGGATGGGAGTTTGCCGTACTACGTTCTGCTGTGAACGGACACAGATTCTGGATGCTGTCCAGCCTCCCTGCAGACGTGTTTCAGCCTTTACACTTACAATGTCCTTGTGGATGTGGTTATTGAATACTGGTGGTCACACTGGGCAATGCAGACTGCGTGTAGTCAGGTGCAGTGAGCCTTCCCGCCTGTAGGCGGCTCTGTGCCGTTACTGCATGGGAATTGATTCTCTTGGCAATTCCTTCCAGCAGAAGGGAAGGGGTCTGATTGGACAAGAGGCTCCGATGGCCATCTTGGGTGATGGAACCTTTTTAAATAAGGAAGCCCGCATCATTTGGTGGCTTCTGGAGAGTGTATGGCTGGGGACCAGAGCTGCTTGTGAGGGCCAGTATTTAGGCACAGGGTCAGCTCATGGCAGGCTCCTTGGTCATTGGTTGTATTATGGTGGTTAGAGCGAAGACATGGAACTGGTACACACTGCAGGATCATCCTAGATCCATCCCATGAGGGGACCCCACCTCTACCTAAAGCTTTCCTCTGGTAATGCGTTTGGTGAATACAGAGAGATCTGTGCTGGTTATTGGTGTCTACAATAAATCTGCCAAAGACTCACACGTGGATACTAGTGCTTTGTACATGGGGTGAAAGTGGGCACGCCCAAGTTAGGTACCTAGATTAGGCCCCGCCTACATGCATGAGAGCGGATAAATGATAGGGCGATACTGGTTCAGACCCCAGGTGACCTCTTGGTTTCTGACTTCCAACTGCAGAGTCCCACTTAGACTGCGTAACTCGACATATGTATCAGTATGTTTGAAGCAAATCATTTTTCATGCAACTGTTACAAGTTTCACTAGAGATCCTGCCAGTAACGTCACTTCCTCTTCCAGGCTGACAACACTGAGCTGCTGCGTCCCAATGAACAGCGGTGTTGTCAGCCCGCCTGTGCTGCTTCAGTTGGCTGCCTATCAGGTCCACTAGATGTGTAGACCAAGGACTGTATGGATGGAATATTCAGATATTAGATTACATCAGTGCAGGGGTAAAACAAAACAAAGGCCTTTATATATGCCCCCTATAGATCTATCAATCTGCAGGCCCCGGATACAAGCCCCCCCAGGCTGGCACTCTGCGACCCCCAATGACTGTTTCAGAGGAATAAAATACATCTTTTGTGTGAAAGAGTTAAAAGGCGGTGAGGATGAAGCGCTTCCCTGAAGGAGTTAAGCCAAGTGTACCGGTTTGCAGAATAAATGGTGTCTCCAGATAGCGCCTGCAGCAAGATTCCAGCTACTCCGTGGACTGACAGCCGACTGCAGCTCCTGTACCGTCTATTCCTGCTGCCGACAGTGAGCCGGAGGGGCAGTGCTGTGCTCCAGTGCTTGTGTAACCCCCCCGGTGCTGCCTGCCCCGTATGTGTGTGTCCCCCCCAGCGCTGCCTGCCCCGTATGTCTGTCCCCCCCGGCGCTGCCTGCCCCGTATGTGTGTGTGCCCGCCCTGTATGTGTGTGTCCCCCCCGGCGCTGCCTGCCCCGTATGTGTGTGTCCCCCCCGGCGCTGCCTGCCCCGTATGTGTGTGTCCCCCCCGGCGCTGCCTGCCCCCGTATGTGTGTGTCCCCCCCGGCGCTGCCTGCCCCGTATGTGTGTGTCCCCCCGGCGCTGCCTGCCCCGTATGTGTGTGTCCCCCCCGGCGCTGCCTGCCCCGTATGTGTGTGTCCCCCCCGGCGCTGCCTGCCCCGTATGTGTGGTCCCCCCCGGCGCTGCCTGCCCCGTATGTGTGTGTCCCCCCCCAGTGCTGCCTGCCCCGTATGTGTGCCCCCCCCCCCCGCGCTGCCCCCCTTAATGCAGGTGTCCTTCCCCTCCAGCGCTTCCTGCCCCCCCAATGCAGGTATCCCTCCCCCCCCAGCGCTTCCTGCCCCCCTTAATGCAGGTGTCGCTCCCCCCCAGCGCTTCCTGCCCCATATGTGTGTGTCCCCACCCGGCGCTGCTTGCCCCGTATGTGTGTCCCCCCCCCCCGTGCTGCCTGCCCCCCTTAATGCAGGTGTCCCTCCCCCCCCCCCAGCGCTTCCTGCCCCCCTTATGTTCTCGTACCTCCCCCAGCGCTTCCTGCCCCCATTATGTGCGCGTTCCCCTGTGCCCCCCCAGTGCTGCCTGCCCCCCCTTATATGTGCGCGTCTGCCCCACTCCCGTCCCTCCCCCCAGCGCTGCCTTCCTCCCCTTATGCGCGCGTCCCCCCCCCCCCAAGTGCAGCCGTCCCCCCCAGTGCTGCCTGCCCCCCATATGTGCGTGACCCCCCCGAGCGCTGCCTGCCCCCTGTATGCGCATGTCTCCCCTCTCTGAGCGCTGCCTGTCCCCCCCATATGCATGCCCCCCCCCCAGGTGCTACCTGGCCCCCGTATGCGCGACCCCCCCCCCTCGGCGCTGCCTGCGTCCTGTGTGCGTATCCCCCCTCCAAGCGCTGCCTGTTCCCTGTTTGCGCGCTCCCCCCCCCCCCCCGGGCGCTGCCTGCCCCTGTTTACTTTCCATCCCCCCTAGAGCTGCGTACACTCTGCTTGCCCAGTACACGTGCCGCCTCATACGGTTCAGGGTGCCACTAACCATGAGTGGCACCATAAGCACAACGCACTTTTGTTCTTTTTTACATAATATGAGTCGGTGCAACACTTGTGTGTGTTCAGTGTGTTCAGTGTGTTCAGTGTGTTCAGTGTGTTCAGTGTGTTCAGGAGACACTCCGGTGTAAATGCTGGCTCAGGGCTCCTTTGCAACCCTTGCTGGACCTCTGAGAAGCCTGTACCACCATGTGGTTACCCTGTGTATTGTACATATTGCATGGAGAATGCGCGTGACCCCATTTAGTTGAATGGGCCACAATCTGTGGTAGCTATCCACCCCCCCCCCAACTTGTCGGGGTATAGCTGTGACTACCCCATGCAGCTGCTATCCAAGTTAAGGGGGTGCTTAGGGGGGAAGGCGGTAAAATGCTTCTCATCCATGTATTTTTATTGCCCCCCCAGGCTGCCTGTGTGAATGAGCCCCAAAGTTAATTTCCCTCACTTGAAGGATCTCCCCTCACTTCCTGGGGTGTCTGCAGGATGGGAAGCGAAATCTCATTCATGGAAAGAAAATCTTTCAGCGGCATTTACTCCATACAATTGTTTTAGCGTTCGATAAGCGTTCATCTGTGACCGTCGCGCTGTCAGAGCCGGCCTTCGGGATCAGGATGTAGTCTGAATCCATCGGTCACGTGTCTCCTTCTGGAATCTCGGGGAGCTTTGTGTATTCCAGATCTGTGCCGTCATCCAGTGAGAGACGTCATGTAATAAAGACCGCTTGCTGCTCCTCTCTCCCTGTGTGCAGGGAGACTGGTCTTGTCTCCCGCCCCCTCCTGTAGTTTCCTGTAGTGGGTGGAGCCTGCTGGACCCTCCCACAGCTGTGCTTTTCTGCACAGGCTACATTTACAAGGCAGTATCTGGATTTTGTAAAGGCGCTTGGATTTAAATCGTGTGCAGCCATTGAAGAGTTCCCTTTAATGTGTGATTCCGGAGCCAGGCGGTCAGTTGTAGAGTCCATTGGGAGACTTTATGGAGCCGGGAAACATGTGCATCCTTTTGACATGACCATAAATCATTTCCACGCCTGGGTTCCTCTGGTGGTTGATGATCCGTTGTTGATGATCCGTCGGAGCCGCGTGTACCTGGCCCCGGGGTTTGTCCAGCCCTGTGTAGCTCTTGTACATCGGTTTTCTAATGATTTCTGAACAGGTGCGGTAATGTTCTCACACCACAGATATGCGCACATGGCACGTCCTCCCTCGCCGCGTCCGGAGTCTTCGGAGAAGCCATGAAATATTAGTGTTTCCTGATGTCCCGTTCCCATAAATTGCTTCCGTATATAGCACGGCAGGAAGGACGTGCCGTTCGGGTTCCCCTGGAACATCTTTCATCACCGTTCTGATTACACTGTGATATGATGTCTCTGTATTGTAATCCCTCATGGGGGCCTGGGGTCCTTATATGCAGCCAATGGGAGAGGTTCACTGTGCTCTGTATACACAGGCTGCTATCAACGCTGGGCTTCCTAATGGTCTGGGAGGCAAAGCTGTGGGGGAGGGGACATTACAGTGTAGCTCCTCTGTACAGAGACTGATGTGACTGTGGGGGGAGGGGACAATTACAGTGTAAGCTCCTCTGTACAGAGACTGATGTGACTGTGGGGGATGGGACATTACAGTGTAAGCTCCTCTGGTACAGAGACTGATGGGACTGTGGGGAGGGGACATTAGAGTGTAAGTTCCTGTGGTACAGAGACTGATGTGACTGTGGGGGGGGGGAGGGGACATGAGTGTAAGCTCCTCTGGTACAGAGACTGATGGGACTGTGGGGGAGGGGGCATTAGTGTAAGCTCCTCTGGTACAGAGACTGATGGGACTGTGGGGGAGGGGACATTACAGTGTAAGCTCCTCTGTACAGAGACTGATGTGACTGTGGGGGGAGGGGACATTAGAGTGTAAGCTCCTCTGGTACACAGACTGATGTGACTGTGGGGGATGGGACATTACAGTGTAAGCTCCTCTGTACAGAGACTGATGTGACTGTGGGGGAGGGGACATTAGAGTGTAAGCTCCTCTGGTACAGAGACTGATGTGACTGTGGGGGAGGGGACATTACAGTGTAAGCTCCTCTGTACAGAGACTGATGTGACTGTGGGGGGAGGGGACATTAGAGTGTAAGCTCCTCTGGTACACAGACTGATGTGACTGTGGGGGGAGGGGACATTACAGTGTAAGCTCCTCTGGTACAGAGACTGATTGTGACTGTGGGGGAGGGGACATGAGAGTGTAAGCTCCTCTGGTACACAGACTGATGTGACTGTGGGGGGAGGGGACATTAGAATGTAAGCTCCTCTGTACAGAGACTGATGTGACTGTGGGGGAGGGGGCATTAGAGTGTAAGCTCCTCTGTACAGAGACTGATGTGACTGTGGGGGAGGGGACATTAGAGTGTAAGCTCCTCTGGTACAGAGACTGATGTGACTGTGGGGGAGGGGACATTAGAGTGTAAGCTCCTCTGGTACAGAGACTGATGTGACTGTGGGGGAGGGGACATTAGAGTGTAAGCTCCTCTGGTACGGAAACTGATGTGACTGTGGGGGAGGGGACATTAGTGTAAGCTCCTCTGGTACAGAGACTGATGTGACTGTGGGGGAGGGGACATTAGAGTGTAAGCTCCTGCAGCGCAGAGACTGATATGACTGTGGGGGAGGGGACATTAGAGTGTAAGCTCCTCTGGTACAGAGACTGATGTGACTGTGGGGGGGGGGGACATTACAGTGTAAGCTCCTCTGGTACAGAGACTGATGGGACTGTGGGGGAGGGGACATTAGAGTGTAAGCTCCTCTGGTACAGAGACTGATGGGACTGTGGGGGAGGGGACATTAGAGTGTAAGCTCCTCTGGTACAGAGACTGATGGGACTGTGGGGGAGGGGACATACAGTGTAAGCTCCTCTGGTACAGAGACTGATGTGACTGTGGGGGGAGGGGACATTAGAGTGTAAGCTCCTCTGGTACAAAGACTGATGGGACTGTGGGGGGGGGAGGGGACATTAGAGTGTAAGTTCCTCTGGTTCAGAGACTGATGGGACTGTGGGGGAGGGGACATTAGAGTGTAAGTTCCTCTGGTTCAGAGACTGATTGGGACTGTGGGGGAGGGGACATTAGAGTGTAAGTTCCTCGGTTTCAGAGACTGATGGGACTGGCTCAGTGATCGCTGTGGTATATGTCAGAGCTATATAAATGTATAATAATAGTATGTGACTGTGGGGGAGGGGACATTAGAGGTTTAATTTTTTCTTGGTATAAATCTTGCACACGTACAGCTGATTAATAATAACGTCACATGTATACAGAAATAACAATCACACACGAACAGACAAGCTTACGGCAGCTGACAACCGAGAACAGCTTTTGCCAAAAATAACATAAATAGGACACTATACGAAGAAACATATTTTTATTATCAGTAAACTACTAATATATGCAAAACACAACAAAATCCCACCTTCACCTAAACACATCCTCAGGCTGAGACGTGTCTGAACATTGAACCCATGCATACAGCCTTATTCCAAAAAATCTGATCATAACAAATTCAAGGGGACGTGAAAGGACAAAGAAAGCCTCACACCCAGAGACTGACACAGAGGTTATAAAGACCCGACATTCCTCCACGCCTTTGTCCTGGCATCCCGCCACCACCTGTCCTTCTGAAGACCCCGAATCTTCTGAGCCTCGCCCAGAATGTTGTGCACCATCACCTAGACAGGAAGGACTTTTTTTTTCTGACATTGTGCATTCCACGTGGAGTAAATTGACTAAAAAAAAAGTGTCTCAAAATCCCGGTGAGTCTGAAAAGCCCCGTATGCCCACTCCACATAACATTTGTGGGAGAGGCAAGGGATTCCCAGAGCCCCACCCACTCACCTATAGACTTCTATACTGAAGGGGCACTGAAGTGATTAATGGTCCATCGTCCCTGGTTGGGGACTTTATAGTGCAAGCTTCTCTGGTGCAGACTGATTACTGGCAGTGTTTCTTTGTACAGCACTGCAGTATATCAGAGCTGTAAAAATATATGTCAATATTTGATTCGAAATACATAAAACTAGAATGGAAAAACAGATAAAAGCTCCTGAACAGCCCACACTTGTACCCATTGGGGAGAACAGTGTTCGAGAATTGCCAAGTTCCAGAGCAATGAAGGATCAGCGATTTGTTACAAAGTGAAATAGTTGTCTGCAGAAGATAAAAGCACAAGAAATCTAGAAGAACACTGAGAAACCAAGAAAGAGCGGGCCTTGCATGTGACGCTACACAGAGGTGTGTTACCACAAGGCACTTGCCTAGGGCGGCATTTTCAGGAGGGCAGCATCTCCCCCCAGAAGAAGGGATGAAAGAAGGGACACGCACGCCATGGGAACCAAGTGGGATCCGAGAGGGGCTGCTTGATGGTGTATATAGAGCTTGACTCTTCTTCATGGAGATGTCCAGAACTGTGAAGTGTCTTTCTCTCTATTGCCCGAGGGGGAAGGGGGGGTTTAGTGGAAGGCTCTCCCAGGTGGGGGACAGGGGTTTTGTTGGTCAATGTCAGGCTCTCTCCGCGGGAGTGGGAAGGGGGGTAGTGTTGGTTCTGTGGGGGCAGACGATCTTAGCACAAAACCTAAATACACCATTGACTCTACAACATCCTAGAAGGAACCTACGAGTAGGTAGGTCGCTGTGAATCTGGCCGTTTCCTAGTGATCTCTAAATACAAGATTCATCCTGGAAGAATGTCAGCCTGGAGAATTCCACCTACATGGAATAATAGAACTTTTGGCATCGTTGTTTGGATTCGGCACGGTTGTGCAGTCCTGGCGTGGGCATTTTGGCAGCGTTCGTGATGGCGCCCACTGGTATCCCAGATACCTCGACAGGCGGATAAGCGTCTTGTTTTTCCTGCTGTGAGAACGGGTTGCTCTATTTTCTCCTTTACTGATATTAGAATTTAATTAAATCTGAGGCGACCTCTGTTGTTTTCCGGCTAATGACCCGTTGAACCCCAGGGCTCCCCCTCTGTGCCCCGGTGTCCTGGGAAAAAGCCCGTGTTTCCTTTACTGGCGACAGCCCCCCAGAAATGCCCCCTCTATGGATGTAATTCTATCGCTGTCGCACCGTGCGCTGAGTTCAAGAGAGTTGATTGAGGCCCTTCCCCTCCCCCCTTTGCTGTAAATGAGGCCTTTTGTGGCTGCGGCCCAATTGTTGATCTGTACGCCGTGCAACAAACAAACTGTGAGAAGCACAAACACAAAGACACAAAAGGCGATCGCACAATTGCGTGTCAGCATGAATGCACTTTTGTGTCCCTTGCTGATGATTGAAACGTTTTCGAACAATTTGTATCTTAGAATAGAACTTGTGCTGTAAAATGATTCTCAGGGTCGGCTTTCTGCGGAGTTTGTGCAGATACGATCGACGGCCATTCTCCTTCATTGGAGCGCAGCACTAGAAGAACAACGGGTCACCGATTGGTGGGATTTCCTTGGTATGGAAGCCCAGGAAGTAAGGCGTCACACGTGCCTGTCTGGATTCTCCCAAATAAAGGTTTAAATGTAAAAATGGGGCAAATACCCAACACTGGTGAAAAACCAGCTTAGAAACCATTGGTTTCAGGTTTTCTATGAGTTGGTAAAATGGAGGTGAAGGGCTCAACGTAGCCTCTAACACTGACCAATGGTACTGGAGAATTGGCAACATTGTCACAAGATGTAAATGAATGCATTTGTTTCCCATTCATTTCCTTGTTAAGGCGGAGTTCCAGACAAAACTTTTCTTGGATTTTTGGATGGAGTGAACCTCTGTTCGTTTTTTGTTTTTTGTCTTTATCCCATTTAGTGGAATTTCCGAATGGGGACTAAAGATGGCATTAAGATTCTAACGGAGGTTGTAGCTCTTCTTCACTTTATATTTTCGGTTTCTGACCCTTCAACCTGAAATGAAGTTAGAGGAATCTCCTTGATGGGGACCCCAGAGAAGTTATAGCCCAGTCCCTTCCTCAATGATTCTCAGGGTCGGCTTTCTGCAGAGTTTGTGCAGATACGATCGACGTCCATTCTCCTTCATTGGAGGTGCAGCACTAGAAGAACAACGGGTCACCGATTGGTGGGATTTCCTTGGTATGGAAGCCCAGGAAGTAAGTCGTCACACGTGCCTGTCAGGATTCTCCCAAATAAAGGTTAAATGTAAAATGGGGCAAATACCCAACACTGGTGAAAAACCAGCTTAGAAAACCATTGGTTTCATGTTTTCTATGAGTTGGTAAAATGGAGGTGAAGGGCTCAACGTAGCCTCTAACACTGACCAATGGTAACTGGAGAATTGGCAACATTGTCACAAGATGTAAATGAATGCATTTGTTTCCCATTCATTTCCTTGTTAAGGCGGAGTTCCAGACAAAACATTTTTTGGATGGAGTGAACCTCTGTTGGGTTTTTTTTTTTTGCCATTATCCCATTTAGCGGATTTCCAAATGGGGACTAAGATCTGGTGGAGGTTGTAGCTCTTCCTCACTTTTTTTTTTTTTTCGGTTGGAATGTGTCTGCTCACTTTCTGACCCTTCAACCTGAAAGGAAGTTAGATGAATCTCCTTCATTGGACCCAGAGAAGTTTTAGCCCAGTCCTTCCTCATCCAACTGAAAAAAATACATCTTGGCTTCAGTTGTGCTTGGAGTCCAGGATCCCTTTCCAGAGACCATGACACAGACAGATGATTCGGTATCAGAAAGACCATCCTGCAGGGTGTGTCTGATCACTTCTGCCTTGCAGCATCGGGGTGCTTGGTTCAGATCCTAGCACTTTCTGTCCAAATTGGCCCAAGTATGTGAGATATGGACTTTAGATTGTAAGCTCCCTGGGGACGGGGACTGATGTGTGGATCAACTGTGGGTGTAGAATTATAACCTTTTTTTTTTTTTTAAATGGTTGAACTGGATGGACTTTTGTCTCTTATTTCAGCCAGACTAACTATGTAAGTGTGTAAATCGATTGGTGCAATATACAGTTGCAAGAAAAGTATGTGAACCCCTTGGGATTACGTGGAGTTTTGCATGAATTGGGCATAAAATGTGCTCTGAACGTCATCTAAGTCACAACAATAGAAGAACACAGTCTGCTGAACATAATACTACACAAACATTAGATGTTCCCATGGTTTAATTGCACATAAACATGTAAACATTCACAGTGCAGGGAGGAAAAAGTATGTGAGTCCCTAGCTTAATGACTTCTCCCAGAGCTTATTGGAGCCAGGAGTGAGCCAACCTTGACTCCAATCAGTGTGATGATATTGGATGTGTTGCTGACAGCTGTCGTGCCCTTAAAAAACACACACCTGTTTTGGGTTTACTGGTTTCAAGAAGCACTCTCTGATGTGAACCATGCCTCGCAGAAAAGAGCTCTCAGAAGACCTATGATCAAGAATTCTTGACTTGCATGAAGCTGGAAAGGGTTACAAAAGTATCTCCAAAAGCCTTGATGTTCCTGTGTCCACGGTAAGACAGACTGTCTACAAATGGAGAAAGTTTAGCACTGTTGCTACTCTCCCTAGGCGCGGTCGTCCTGTAAAAATGACTGCAAGAGCACAGCGCAGAATGCTGCATGAGGTAAAGAAGAATCCCAGAGTGTCAGCTAAAGACCTACAGAAATCTCTGGCACATGCTAACATTTTTGTTGACACATCTACAATAAGGAAAACACTAAACAAGAATGGAGTACATGGGAGGACACCACAGAGGAAGCCATTGCTGTCCAAAAAGAATATTGTAGCACGTTTGAAGTTTGCAAAAGAGCTCCTGGATGTTCCACAGCACTACTGGCAGAATATACTGTGGACAGATGAAACCAAGATTGAGTTGTTTGGGAAGAACACACAACACTATGTGAGGAGAAAAAAAGGCACAGCACACCAACATCAAAACCTCATCCCCACTGTAAAACATGGCGGAGGGAGCATCATGGTTTGGGGCTGCTTTGCTGCCTCAGGGCCTGGACGGATTGTTGTCATTGATGGGAAAATGAATTCCAGAGTTTATCAAGACATTTTGCAGGAAAACGTACGACCATCTGTCCGCCAACTGAAGCTCCGCAGAGGATGGGTGATGCAACAGGACAATGACCCAAAGCATACAAGTAATTCTTCAAAACAATGGCTGCAACAGCACAGAATACGCCTTCTGGAGTGGCCCAGTCAGAGTCCTGACCTCAACTCGATTGAAATGCTGTGGCATGACCTTAAGAGAGCGATTCACACCAGACATCCCAAGAATATTTCTACACTGAAACAATTTTGTGAAGAGGAGTGGTCCAAAATGACTCCAGATCGTTGTGCAGGTCTGATCTGCAACTACAGGAAACGTTTGGTTGAGGTTATTGCTGCCAAAGGAGGGTCAATCAGTTATTAAATCAAAGGTTCACATACTTTTTCCTCCCTGCACTGTGAATGTTTACATGTTATGTGCAATTAAACCATGGCAACATCTAATGTTTGTGTAGTATTATGTTCAGCAGACTGTGTTCTTCTATTGTTGTGACTTAGATGACGTTCAGAGCACATTTTATGCCCAATTCATGCAAAACTCCACGTAATCCCAAGGGGTTCACATACTTTTTCTTGCAACTGTAAATACCTATAACAAGGATTGCCTAGGCTGGAACAATTTCTTCGTGCTCAGACCAGGGCAATGTATACAGACGGCTATAGACACCATGCTGTCCTCTGCTGATGTGAGTGGAGGGATTAGGAGACCGTTTTTAGTATCTTTATGTGTGTGACGGATGACTAATTGGTGAACAGGCACTCGTCCAATTATGGAGAAGACAAGTTTGTTCCTGTGACGGAGCCCAGCCATAGACTTTCACTCGATCCTGTATCTCCAGCTTAGAGCGATGGTAAACACCGCCTGCTCACTTGTACATACAGGTCAGTCTTACAACAAGGCATACCTGTAGGTATAAGGAGCATCTTGTAAAAGGGCTCCGTTTAGGAGACAGTCGCTACTTCTGCAGCCGGTGGCGTCACCAGCGCATGCGCACTGCGGTCTACAGGAAGGGACTGGAAAGAGCTTGCATCAGGCAAAGGCATGTATCCGGGGGGCTTAGGTGGGAGCTGCATGCGAAGAATGCATTAGGGGAAAGAACCTTCTGCCTTTAGAACCACTTTAATCTCTTGGTGCCGGTGCCTCCCAGCCCTTTAGTGCGTTTTTGATGCTGGGAAGACAGGGCAGGGTTTAGGGTCATGTGACCACATGGTCACATGATCAAAAAGTGGACCTTTCCTTGAGTCATCGGGAAATGTGCCGGGAGCATACAGGGCGAGCAACAATTTTTGCTTACATTGGGTACACAAATACGCGGCCTCTTGGACTCAACCACCGAGAAGCTGCGTATTTGCATGTTGTCCGTCGGTGCCACGGAGTTACACCCCGGTCACATCAAGCCCGACTTTGAAATTGTGCGACTTACAGTGAAGTTGCACGATTTCAAAGTCGGGGGACCCGCAGATTTCAGGGGCGATTTGCAAGGCATTTGATACAGCTGTCTATGTAAATTGCACCAAAAGTAGCGCATGTACTACTGTAGAGATCGGTGCGGCTCCAACCAAGTCCGAACCGCTCCAATATGGCCGTGGACAATAATCTGTGATTTGCAAGTCGCAAGCCAATTCGCATCCAATGTGACCGGGGTGTTAAGGCCCCTTGCACTCAAGTCTACCAGCTGCTGGGGGGTTGGTGTACCCCAGAAGTCCCAGGTGTCCATTTCCGCTGCCTGCAGCCTATCCCTACGTTCAGGGAGGAGTACTGCAGGAACACAGGCATTCTGTCGTCTAGGCCAGTGTTTCTCAACCTTTTTTCAGTCAAGGCACCCTATAAAATTACGGACAGTCCCTAGGCACCCTTTAACATTTTTGGACAGTCTGGAGGCACCCCATTCTAAAATGTGAAAAACTATTCTAATAGTTTCATATAACACAACAACATCCACACACGTAGGACACCCAACATTAGAGGTGATTTATTCTTACAAAGAAAATACACTTTTGCACCCTGGTACTGACTAGTATTCCAATGTTTCTCTTCTCCCTCAATTTCTGGGCAGCACAGTGGCTAAAAGGTTAGCACTTCCGCCTGGCAGTACTCGGGTCGTCAGTTCGAATCCGAACCACGGCACCACCTGCCTGGAGTTTTCTTGTTCTCCCTGTGCCTGTGTGGGTTTCCGCTGGGTACTCTGGTTTCCTCCCACATTCCAAAGACATGCTGGTAGGTGAATTGGCTTCTCTCTAAATTGACCCTAATATGTGTACGTATGAATGTGAGTCAGGGACCTTAGATTGTACGCCCCTTGAGGGTTAGGGACCTTAGATTGTACGCCCCTTGAGGGTTAGGGACCTTAGATTGTACGCCCCTTGAGGGTTAGGGACCTTAGATTGTACGCCCCTTGAGGGTTAGGGACCTTAGATTGTACGTCCCTTGAGGGTTAGGGACCTTAGATTGTACGCCCCTTGAGGGTTAGGGACCTTAGATTGTACGCCCCTCGGGGGTTAGGGACTGATGTGACTGTACAATATATATGTAAAGTGCTGCGTAAATTGACAGCATTATATAAGTTCCTGAAATAAATACATTTTTGCATCACTGAGCTAATGTAACCCCAGTGATGACAGAGAGGGGCGGGGGAGGGGCAATCTAGGATGCTGTGCAGGCAGCTGACATCCTACTTATCAAGTGATGTCATTGGTTGTCAGGGCGCCGGCGCCTAGAAGGTCATAATGGCGCACAATGAAAACCTGTGGCTTTGTGTAACTAAAAGGTGGGGTTGTTCCACGGGGGGGGGGGGGGGGGGGGGGGGGGGCTGGGTGTAATTGTCTGGGTTTGTCTCAATTTAAGGTTTCCCAAGCTTTGGTGAATTAAGAATTTTAGTAAATTTTGCAGTTGGTCAATCTTCTAAAGACCAGGCACCCCAAGTGTGAGTGAGCGAAAGACTAAAACTGAAGGCAAAAAAAATAAACAAGGAAAACCGATTGTGTGTTCAGTGTACAGATGTGAGGTGTTTGTAATTGGCAAGAACTGTACAATGAACTCTAAAAGATGAAAACTCGTTGCCCAGCGTTTCACGAGACGTCCCCCATGGGGTTGGATTACAGCAGTCATGTTTTGAGCTCAGTATTGGTGTCGGATATATGAGAGGTTACTGCT